>NC_088932.1:6597500-6627500 GCF_038396675.1 Hydra vulgaris | reverse complement strand
GGATTGTTTTGCAGAGATTATCATTGTGATGTTATTATTTTGATGTTTTGTGTTGATAAACAACCTGGCTTACCTTCGTGATGATGTCCATTGTTAATAATGATTATTAGGTTGTTTCATTATTAGAACACACAGTCTTATAATCATTCACTAAAAGCCATTATGATTCACTATAAATTAAAATATAATATTTTTTGTGTGTGTGTGGTTTTTTTTTTTTTATATTTAGCGTTATTAATAGTTCACATAAATAATCTAAGTTTCTTCTTTATACGTATACACTATTTTATCTTTTTTTTTTCCTTAGGAGCATTTAGAGCATTTAAAAGCACCTTAAATTTAAATTTTCAAGATTCGGAAGGACCGTACCATATCTTTCTTTTTTAGGTGGGCGTTATATTTTCATTGTTTATTTTCATTTCGTTAGTATAGTTGTTGCACCTTAAGCAGAACAGCTTTGACGATTGTTGCATTTGTAACTTACTGTTAATAATTTCAAATTATTTTGTGTGCAACTTTTTTTGTTACTTTTAGTCGAATCTACACAGCATATTGCTGGTAAGTTTGTATCAGTTTGTATAAGTTAATGATTATAGAATTTGCTAAAACGTTTTAATCTGTGTATAGATTTTAAAGATTACTAGTTTCAAAGTCATTATTTGCAATATTTATTTTTTATTACAAATTTTGAATTTTAATTACATCTTTGTCTTCAATGAATCGTAAGTTTACCAATTTTTACTTTTTAATATGTGTATATATTTTCGACGACTGAAATATAAATTTTTTAATAATTATTTTTTAACCTCAGTTCTTTCTACATCTGCCTTTAGTGGTATGTTTACAAATTTTTACTTTTTAATATGTTTATGCATATCTTGGCAGTTACAGTATTTATTTTTAATTACAACTTTAAAATCATTAGTCTTCAGCGCTTACTATGACTAGTAAGTTTAAAAACTATTATTTGCAAACATGTACACACCTTTCTTATCAATTACAAATTTTTATAAAAACTTTTTTTATCTTTAGTTCCATGTATACAACTTTCTGCTTGTAAATTTATGATTTAGAAATGTTTCTGAATGATTATTTATTTTATGTTTCTACTTATATACATTATTTAATGCATTAGTATTGTGCTATCCCTCAAAGTGCAGTGGAACGAAATTTTTACTCTCATTAACATTTTTTAAGCTATCCTTGATTAATACGTTGTTCATATTATTTATTCAGTCTATCACTTTCACAATTAATTGTTTTATATTAAATTTTATATAAAATTGTTTTATATAAAATTGTTTTATATTAAATTGTTTTATATTAAATTGTTTTATATTAAATTGTTTTATATTAAATTGTTTTATATTAAATTGTTTTATATTAAATTGTTTTATATTGCATTTTAAAGCAGAACAGCTTTGACGATTGTTAAATTTGCAACTTACTGTTGACAATTTCAAATTATTTTGTGTACAATTTTTTTGTTATTTTTAGTCGAATCTACACAGCCTATCACTGCTAAGTTTGTATCAGTTTGTATATGTTAATGATTTTAGAATATAGAATATTTCAAATGTCAATAAATGTGAAGAGTATTTTGCATACTTATTTACTATTCTTGTTTTAGTTTATTTAAACTGTTTGTTTGACTTTGTTAATAGTTATTTGATTTTAAATTAGTTTACCTTATATTTACAGTTCCTAAAAATTATATTTGCTTTATTGATGTTGAAATAATAGTTTATTTTTTTACATTATTTATAATGTTATTAATTTCTAATAAATTATTATATATTATTTCTTTGTTTAGGCAAATTGAATTGAAACTTTAATATATTAAGTCTTTATATATACTTTTTAGAGGCATTTTAGGGTAGATACTCCAACTTGCATCTTGTAATGTGGTATGATTTGTAAAGTTATTTCTCCCTTTTCAAATAAAGGCAATTTAAAATTTTTTTTTTAATTTTTATTGACATTTTTTTCAAGTTTGAATAAGAAGGGAGGGGTCAGTGGGCGTGGCACATGCCCCTCCTCTAGTAAAATAATCTTGAATACTTATTTCTCTTTTTCAATAAACTCAATTTAAAACCTTTTTTCAAATATCTTATAAATTTTTTTTTAAGTTGCATATACTTAGTTTTAATAAAAATTTTAATGCTTTAGAAGTTTTATAATTCATAACTTATTTAACGATCACATAACACAACATATAACTGCTAATAACACGATCCAATAATTTTATTGTAAAATGCGATGGCCTTGATTATTAGTATTTTTGTATCTACGCGCGCATGCGTGTCGGATGAATAGCCATTTGATTTAGAGAAGTTATTATTCCGGTGTCGGAACAATAACCACAGCCTTTAAAAAAATTGTCCTGATCGAAATGTTACGTTCCGGGAATAACGTGACGTTTCGATTAAATAGCCGCACTTGAAAATTTGGTGCGGTTTTAACTAAAACGAATTAAGAATAACGTGACAAACCGTGACTTTCTGGGACAAACCTTAACCTCTTGGTTTTTTACATTTTTAAGCGCCTTTTTATGACTTAAACTCACTATTTAGAGCTTTTATGAGTTAATAAAATAATAAAGAATAAACGGTGGGTATTTAAATCAGAAACTTCAAATAACTTTCCGAACGTTTTAGTTTAATTTTTCAGAAATTCTAACGGTGAAAAAGATATCGGAACTATTTCTTCAAAATCTTAATTTACATACCAATTTCATATTGTTAAATTGTTTTATTGCAATTAATGATACAAAACTTAAATAAAAATTAGAATTGATAATTTGTAAATTAAAACATTTTGTTTTTTTGCATGGAAAACGGTTACCCGTCGTTTGATAATGCTGCCCGGACAGTAACAAACGGGCGGGTACCTGGTTTCCCGGGTACCCGTTGACAGCCTTAGTTATGATATAAACCAAAGTTAGATAAATTGATGTGTAAAGGGGTGCATTATCTGCATTCGTTTTAAAGCATAACTTTTTAAATAACAATTGCCTTTAACGCGCATTTTGTGTCAAAAATTTTTTATTTTAAAAATTTATAAATAACATTTTTGAAAAAGTGCGTTAACGTAACGGAACGTCACGTTATGTCACGGTATTAAACAAAAAAAACTGGTGCGGTTTGATCTTGGTTGGTGCGGTCTCCCAACCGGCAAATGTACCGGGACCTGTGGTTTCAACCGTTACCGCACCAACCTCGTCCCGATTGAACCAAGACGTTACCGCACTTTAAAAATTTTGGTCCCGATTCAATTTTACCGTTACATTCCTACTGGGATAACGTGATTCCCGGTTCATTTCGAGAATAACATTCCGGACGTTGAAGCCTAATATATATATAAAATAAGAAAATTATTTTAATCAACAGTTATCATAAAATTAAAAAATTTCATTCATTTCGTTATGCTATATTGTATAAAAATTTAAGAGTAAAATCATTATAAAATTAATTTGGAAACCATATATCAACTCCTCTCCTGCGCTATCTACGAAAATACATTCTCGTGTTATTCGTCATTCAATTAAGTCTTATCCTTTTTCTGTGACTATTCCTAAGTGCTCCAAGAACTCTTATTTGTGTAGGTTTTTCTCAAATACTAGTTCTTTTGAATTTGGTACCTTCATTTTGCTTTCCTGATTCATATAATTTGCAATCTTTTAAGTTGTCTGTCAATCGTTATCTTGCTCTGTAAACTTCATCCTTTCTCTGATCCAGTAACTTCCAATTCTAATAGTGGTTGCTCAATAGTACTGCTTATAATACTCTAACAGTGGTTGTTTGCAGCCTTGTTGGAAGAAAAGATGTTGAACAAAAAAAAATTAACTTCAAATATAATTGAGACCAATCATGTTAAAGTAATATTCAAAATTAAAGATTTGTAAAATTGTCATCAAGGTCACAGTGGAGAAGAGTAATAAGTACATAGCCTCCTTTATCACAAGGCATCATGATGGCTTTGTGTAGCAATGCATTCTGTTCGAATTCAATTTCCTTGCAATTTGACAAAGTTGTTAAGTGGTAAATATCAATGACTGAACTTGGTAAAGGACTTTCAAAATAATTTGTTAGTTTCGAAAATTTAAACAATTTACAAAAATATTTGTTTTCTAAAACTTTCTCAACAACTACAAAAGCTATTTTGCTAATATAATAAACTCTGTTTCTAAAATTTGTATTAAAGATAACTGGTTTTTTTGTTGGTAATAGATGTATTACTTTACTTTGTTCATCACGCCTTTTATCAACTTGAGCAACTGTATATGTCCCATTATGAATTTTTCTTTTAATTTTTCCTAAGTAATTTTCAAAAGGAAATGCAGATATTTTATTCAATGATACTTTGTGATTTATTACATCATCAGCTAAATGAATAATACTGTGCACGTTATAATATATTATTACGTTATTATATATTATTATCATTATTAGTACTTTACTCCTTTAACTTTTAATATTTGTTTTAATAAAAGCCAATAAAAGTTTATATTCTTCATGTGATATTTTGCCTTTCATAATTGTAATTCCTGCATATAATTAAAAAAAGCGAAGTTCAGTTGCTTTTAAATCAGAAAGTTCATCCAAACTTCTAGAAACTAAATGCATGAAGTCAAGTTCAAATCCAGTCACTATTGGAATTTAAAGTTTGGATAATAGTGATTTACCAATCTGGTGCTCTGAATAAAAATTTTCTTTAAACTTTTTATCATCTCGTATTAAAGATTTAGTACCTAACAATCTTATACCTTTATGATGCTCACCATATTCTTCACATCTTTTACAAATGTCATATCCACTATGAGTTTTTATACATTTCAAAAATGTATAAAACTCTGGCTTAATTATCACCTTTAGGCCTCCATACCCATTTATAAAATAGAATTTTAACTCTGCAACAAATTTTTTGAGGTATTCTCCAAGAACTGTAGGTTTTCCTATATATAAATCTTGTTGTTTTATAGTACACAATATAAACCGCATTTGTTTTTTTTACTATTGTATAATCGAGTGCCATTAACATTTATAATAAGATCAAACTCTGCTGGCTTTCTGAAGAATTTTACATAATTGCTGAGTGCAATTTTTAAAGAAATATAAACAAAATCACCTCCAGCAACGTTTTTCAACATCCACACTTCTTAAAGTATTTTTTAAAGATGTTCCACTTTTAGGAATGTCTTCTATGAAAGAGTTCAAATGTGTCAAAAGCTTGTTAACGGTTTAGACTTGATATTATTTTCAACAGTCAATTTATGAAGAAAACTTCGAGTCTTGAAAGATTGAGAAACCTCAGTATCTGTATTACCATTTTTTTCGCTATATCCTTCTTCTTCATCATCTTCTTTATCTTCTTCCTCTTCTTTATCTTCGTCGTCTTCTTTATCTTTGTCGTCGTCTTTTTTACCTTCTTCCTCTTTGTCGTCGTTTTCATTAGCTTCGTCTTCGTCGTCGTCTTCTTTACCTTCTTCTTATTTATCTTCTTCTTTACTTTCTTTTTCATTGTATAATCTATAATCTATAATCTCTCATGTAGCTTTTCATGTAGTGCTTGCGCTTATTATCCGCCATTTTTTATTGAGACGAGTTATAACTATTTTCGTATTTATATATTACTAAACAGTCACTAATTAATAAGCATTGAATCACCACCTGCATAAAATTATTTCGGGATATTTGATTTTTGCGTATAAATAAGTAATGTAATAGTAGTGACCCAGTGAAAAAGCGCACATGGGATACGCGTGGATTTTTTCCATATGTAACCCATGTGGGGATTATTATTTTGTCCCATGTGGGTTTCATATGGTAAATCCCACATGGATTCCATATGGTAAATCCCATATGGGATACGCGTGGGTTTTTACCATATGTAACCCATATGGGAATTATTATTTTGTCCCATGTGGGTTTCATATGGCAAATCCCACATGGGTTTTATGTGGTAAATCCTACATGGGATATAGGTGGAAAATACTACATGTTATAGATCTTAAATGCCACATATTTTAATCCAAATGGTATAAAAGTAGTCAATACTAGACAAATGAAAGTCCGAATGCTTCTATGATAATTTTTAAAATTCTTTTAATTTAAAAATTACTTAAATAGTAGTTTAAAATTAATCATCGAAGCTTTCAGAGAGGCTTAACTTAATCTGGTATTTGGTACTTTATTCCATTTGGTATTCAAAATGTGTAGCATTTTTGATCTTTTACATGTGATGTTTTCCACCTATAACCTATGTGGGATTTACCTTAAACTATTATGACGAAATTTTATAAAATTAAAAAACGTGTTGCAAAATGAATTTATTTTAAAATAAATGCTATTAATCAATACATCCAAAATGAATATTAAAAATATTTTTTCTTTTGCGATTTACACGCCGTTTTTTGTCGATTGAATTAATTAAATCGCTTCGGCTTGCATAATACCAAGGTTTTTAATATCTTCTAACTTTCTTCAAACATTTTCTAAAAAAAAAAAATATAAATACAAATATATATATAAACATAAATATATATATATATATATATATATATATATATATATATATATATATATATATATATATATATATATATATATATATATATATATATATATATATATATATATATATATATATATATATATATATATATATATAAATATATATATATATATATAAATATATATATATATATATATAAATATATATATATATATATATAAATATAAATATATATATATATATATATATAAATATATATATATATATAAATATATATATATATATATATAAATATATATATATATATATATATATATATATATATATATATATATATATATATATATATATATATATATATATATATATATATATACATATATAAAGAGAGAGAGAGAGAGAGAGAGAGAGAGAGAGAGCAATTTTAATAAGGAACCTTATAAGTCGAGCAATTTTAATTATTAGCCAGGTTGAAGTCATTAATGACTACAATAATTCACAAATAATTATTTCCTAATTTATTACTTACAATGACTAACGTATTATGGGTGATTGAACACATATTATGCGTAATGACCTTGAAGCCATGAGGAGAATCCTGAAAAAAAGTGATCAATTAGGATAAGTAGTTAAACAAAAAAACAAAAACAAAAATGTGAAAACCTACTTTTTCAATGATGTAGACGTTGGGTGCAATAGCCACTGGATGCAAAAGTATCTTTACTTTTTCGTAACACATACACGGCCTTCTATAATAACAGGCCTTGACATCGCACAAAATGCTGTAAAAACTGAAGGCCGATTAAACTTTTACTTTTACTTATTGATATATTTTTATATTAGGTAGGGTGTAATGGCAGTCTATGTTTTCTAATAATAATCTCTAGTAAAGACGGAAATATAAAAAGAAAACCAAAAAATTGTTAAAAGATAATCATATTTTTCGTATTTCAAATTTCATTAAGAATATTTATGTAATATTAAATAGTATCAATAACAAGCAGAACCATATCAAAGTATATATCTATATATTAGAAAGATAACTGTATTTTTAATTCTTTTTGCTAAAAATGGTAACAATAAAAATCACCAACAATAAAAAATACCAACAAAAGTTGATTCAAGCAAAAAAAAAATTTTATCAATATATCTCAACAGGGTAAATATTTACAAATCCAAATATATTGAGAGACATATAGGCTAATGAGAAAATAAAAAACATTACAAGTAAATAGCATAATAAATTACAAAACTAATTTTCACATAAATTATGATAGCTTTAGTATTTTGGGAGTGGTAATTAGTGAGTAATTCTTTAGCAGAATATTAGAATATACTCTGCATTGTTTTTTTGTGATTTTAAATTTATATTTAGCAGCAATGAACTGAAACTGAGTAACACAAAATGTTCTGCATAAAGGGTCAGTAGCACCTTGAAAAAAAAAAAGCAAAATATTGACCATTAGAAAAGAGTATCAGAAGGAATTTCAAGTCTGCCTCTGTTTAGGCTATACAGATAACTTCCATATTTATAATAATAATTGGTAGAATTATCATAAATTTTTATTTCGCTTTTTTGCACATAGCCAGCTATGTAAACTATAGCCACTAATGTAGATTTATTAACTGAGCTTTCAAGATCATGTATATTATCCAGAATTTCTTTTTCATCAGTAGAAATATCTCTAAAACATATGTCACAAGTATGACCATCGATACCATCAACAAGAATGTCAAGTTGTAATATCAATTTAGTATGTTGAATATTAATTTTTTCAATTACAGATTTAGCGTTTATAAAGTAAGCACCTCCAGATCCTTGTCGAAGCTTAGGAAAAGCTTTTTCAAGTGGATCTGTTGAAAACCAACCTAATAAGACATACTTTGCTCCATTACTCAACAAAGTTTCTACGAGATCAATAAAGCCGTAACATGAATGCGCTATTGCATTGCTAGTATCTAGCGTAAGCTGTTTTACACGCTTACCTGTAGGTTTCATAAAATTTGACAGTTCAGCAATATCTCGTAGCAGTTGTAACTGTTGATCACCAACTGAGTGGATTTCTCCGCATAATTCATTTCTAAACCGAATGCCAGCACCAGTTGCTTTGACATTAACAACATTCGAAAAAAAAAAAATTTTTTCAATAAATACAGCAGTACCTTCAAATGCTTTATTTTCAATTTCTGGATGCGTTCTTAATGCAGCTACTGTTTCTTTGCAAAAAACAGACAAACAAAACTTTACAGTATGTCTTTCTATTGGTTTTGGATAAACTGATTTAGCTGTAAGTTTAGAGAGTTTAAAAAGACTATTGCACTCAGTTTTATATAATGTTTCTAAATCACTCCACTTAGCCAAGGCCAGTTCTTTATTGTTCAAAAATTGAAGTTCCCCAGTCTTTTTTGTCAACCAATTGTTTCGTATAGATTTTAAGAGATGCACATAATCATATAATAAATATATACCTGATGTTGATAACCATGGTTTACTATCAACTGTTTTAAACATTCCAAAAAATCTTTGATTTACACAGTTACCATCAGTAATTATTACTATTTTCAATATTATTTATCGTATCAACAATTTGTTGACATTGAGCAAACTGAAATTCAGAGGAAAAACTTGAAACAGGTTGAGCTCTACATATAAATTCTGGACCTCCAAAAAGACATTTAATCATAAATGATAAAATTGTTTTAGCTAACTTTTCAGGGTAGTTTATTGCTTGACCAAACAAAGCACCTCTTTGGTAAAGTAATGAAGCTTTGACATAGACCTAATCAATTAGTAGTATGGAAGTTCTTTTCAATGGATTTAAATTCATAAAAATACTATTTATGAAACTTAGGTCCTCCATTGAGCTTATTTTTGAAGTCAATACACAAACAATCATATAAACTTCGTCGTATAACAAAATACTCATATGCTCTACATATAATATCTGAAGTATATAAAACTTCACCAACATTAACTTTTCTCATAGCATTAAGGTGTTCGAATAGAATATTTGACTGAAGCGAACTTTCTTTATTTTTTAAAAATCTAACTGCTTCAAATAAAGATGATTTTGTTTTTATTAACTTTAATTTGTTTACAGCTAAAGATGAAATATTACAAGTTGTGCCATTATGGTTAGCTACAAATGAATAATCATTGAAAACTACTAAAATAAATAATGGAACACCAAGTTTGTATATTTTTGATTGTATGTGTAAACTTTTTTTATTAAGCTGGAAAACAATAACATCATTATTATCACTTAACAAAGATTGAATATCGTCAAATATAAGTTGAATAATAAATATGGTAAAATGCTTCCAAAACCGCTTGAAGTTACAGTTTTTCTAACTTTACTTGCTGGTGTGGCTAAACAACTAGGCAGAATATTTTTAAAAACAGATGGTGGGTTTAAAGGTCGTTGCTTCCCATATTTGCTTTCAAAAGGTGCCTCATTTGGCCAATGCAGTTGACATACTGCTGTATAGTCTGTAACAATAAAACCAGTTCTTGGGATAGCTTCACTACATCTTTTTCTCTCCTCTAGATTCTTCGTGAATTTATAAACTGATATTTTTGTTGTAGTTGAGTATTGATATTTTTGTTGTAGTTGCAATTGATATTGTAGTTGTAGGTGTATAAATTGATATTTTTGTTGTAGTTGAAATAGTTCGACTTGCAAAGAGTTACACAGCATTTTAAAGGCATTTTAATTACTAAAAAAACTTATCGTTAGTTTGACAATATTATTACCTTACAATGTTAACGCCTTGAACCTTACAACATTATCGTCTTGAAGTTGCGCTATCTAATTTATAAACCAATCAAATTTTAAAGATTTATTAAAAAAGCGTGAACACAAACTTTCGTCTAATGTTAAAAGATGAAAATGTAAACACAGTATTAGGAATTGGCCTTCAGTTTAACAACTTTGTTGTGTAATGTCAAGGCCTGTTATTATAGAAGGCCGCGGTCACACATAATATAATATTCTGAAACTAATAAACAAACATCTAAATCTCTATAAGTAAATTTATTCTTTGATCATTACCTTCATATCCTATCTTATTTTCATATCATAATCTATTATGGTATTATTTAAATAACATATCACAACAATATTATTAAATTTGTGATGTTCAAATATCATATGAACATTCTCTAACATGTTCATATGATATTTGAATATAGTTCTTGAGTATATTATCTGTAAACAATTGACTTATGCAAGTTCAAATGTTGTCAAAAACCAAGCATGCATGCATGGGACACTACAGTGTCCCACAAAGAAATGCTGGTTTGAAAGTCAAATTTTCTTTATTAAAAAAAAAAATTAAAATAGGGGGGAGATAGGGAGGTTTCTGTAACTTTTTTTAGGCTCCAAAACTTTTAACTTTATATATAATAAGGTTCATAAAACTTAAGGGACTTACAAAGTACATTGAGGAACAAAAACAGGAATTTACATAAACTTTTCAATTTTTAATCTGGAGTACCACAGTGTAATTGGGAAAAAAGTCTCTGGGTCCAGTATTCAAAGTAATACGATCTAAAGTAATATATAAATTAAATGCTTTAAAATGCATGCAGTTATACATATAACTCCTGATAGTTAACTATAAGTATAACTAGTTATACATAAAATTTATTATATAAACTTATTTTTTAAGGTTATGCTTGAACAAATTAGTACCAATTAATTCAAATTTAAGATTTAGTTTAAGTTCAAGTTCTTATTTGTTCATTGTTTTTTCACTATTTTATATTTATTTGTTCAAATTTGTTAACTAGTACTAATTCTTACTACAGTAAGAATATTTATCATTGTTGAACGTGATTTTATTAGTAACTTAATTTTAATTTCAACATACTTTGACAACACCCTTAATATTTTAAATGATGACAGCTTTACTTTTCTATTGATGTTAAATTTATTACGTTTCAATAACTCAGATTGAATTTTAACTGAATTATTGTAAGCTTTGTAAGGGTTTGTTGTATATCAAATGGCGTTGTAGAGTAAAAATAATATATATAAATATATATATATATATATATATATATATATATATATATATATATATATATATATATATATATATATGCATATATATATATATATACGCATATATATATATATATGCAAATATATATATATATATATATATATATATATATATTTATTATTTAGGCTATGGGATCATCCATAAATAATGCCAGTAGATAGAGGGGCAGTGTGAGTTTAACAATAATTGACAATGGGGAGGGGATGTTGAGACCAAAATAATGTCAATTAAAAAATTGAATTAAAAAAAAAAAGTAAAATATTTTATTTTAAAAAAAAGTAAAACAATTTATGCTAGCTATGAGCAGGTTTTAGAGGTATCTACACCAACAATGTGGTCTAAAAACTTCTTGCTTTTGTTGCTTAAAACTGTAGAGGATCATAGGAAAAACAATTTAAATTCAGAAATTAGCTTGCTTATCTGAAAGAACAATTTATGTTTTTTTTTTTTTACTTTAAGTACTGTTGAGAATAAATGTATAATTGAACCAGAAAAAAATTGATGGTATATGCATTTTTTATATTATATTAACAATTCAGATATACCATCATAATACGATAACAAAAACTAACATCATTTTCAATGGGAGATGGCAAAAAATTGACTGAGTTTGATAAAGGGTGAAGTTGTTCAATAAACCGGGTCATCATCTGACATCATTATGCATAGATGACCCTACGATTTAGGTAAAATAAGTAATCAATTTGCCATATATCTCTTTAGAAAGTGTAAGAAAAAAGCATTGTTATGCTGAGAACCTACCTATTGAACAAGCTTTGACCACCTATTTTATAAATTTGAGAGACAGAAGTGGAGGTGCGAATCAAAAAAGAACTAATAACAATGCTCTAAATTGATTTTAACTTTGTAGACTAACATTAATATAGTATTTAGAAATAATAAATGAAGTTTACATGATTTTTATAATTTGTAATTATTTCCATTAATTATCAGTTGTCAGTCTCTATTTTATAAAATGAATTAAAAAACTATTTATTTATAGTATAATAATAATACATAAATACTAGTTTCCTAATGCTATTATCATCACAATGTTAATGATATTCGTTTTAAAGTGAAATTTTGTATCAATTTCATTGTTTTTATGTTATATATAGATATATATATATATATATATATAACATAATATATATATATATATATATATATATATATATATATATATATATATATATATATTATTTTTACTTTATTTACAACACCATTTGATATACAACAAACCCCTACAAAGCTTACAATAATTCAGTTAAGATTCAATCTGAGTTATTGAAACGTAATAAATTTAACATCAATAGAAAAGTAAAGCTGTCATCATTTAAAATATAAAGGGTGTTGTCAAAATATGTTGAAAATAAAGTTGAGTTACTATAAAATCACTTTCAACAATGATAAACATTCTTACTGTAGTAAAAAATAGTACTAACTGATAAATTTGAACAAATAAATATAAAATTAACAAAAAAAAAATGAATAAATAAGAACTTTAACTTGAACTTTAACTAAATCTTGAATTTGAATTAATTGGTACTAATTTGTTCAAGCATAACCTTAAAAAATAAGTTTTTATAACAAATTATATGTATAACTAGTTATACATATAGTTAACTATCAGGAGTTATATGTATAACTATATGCATTTTAAACCATAT
The DNA here is from genome assembly GCF_038396675.1 of Hydra vulgaris. Taxonomy (NCBI): domain Eukaryota; kingdom Metazoa; phylum Cnidaria; class Hydrozoa; order Anthoathecata; family Hydridae; genus Hydra; species Hydra vulgaris. Next base: position 6,614,250 of record NC_088932.1, on the reverse strand, counting down.
TATTTTATTTAAACATCACTTTAGATCATATTACTTTGAAAACTGGACCTTTATTCTCAATAACACTGTGGTACTCCAGATTAAAAATTGAACAGTTTCTGTGAATATCTTGTTTTTGTTCCTCAATGTAGTTCGTAAGTCCCTTAAGTCTTAGGGACCTTATTATATCTAAAGTTAAAAGTTTTGGAGCATAAAAAAAGTTACAGAAACCCATCTCCATCCTATTTTTTTCTTTTTTTAATAAAGAAAATTGGGAATTTTTCGACTTTCAAAACTGCATTTTTTTGTGGGACACTGCAGTGTCCCATGCATGCAAGATTGGTTTTTGACAACATTTCAACTTGCATCAGTTGTTTGCAAATAATTTACTCAAGATCTATATTCAAATAACTATTATATTATCCTAATAATAAGTCTATTTGCACAAATCTTAATCTTATTTCTATAAAGAAAGATAAACATTATTCGTGGTACTTATATACTTGCTTGCCATTCTCTATATTAATATAAAATATTTTTACACAATATAAACGTAACGCAATGAAATGTCGATTTAAAAAATTTTATTTTTGTTTTTTTAGAAATTTTTTTTTTTTAGTTTCCAGCTTTCAAATTAATTCCCATGCAAATCCCACATGAAACCCACGTGGGATTTCCCATGTGTGTAAATACCATATGGTTCCCACATGTAACCCATGTGGGATTACCCACATGGGTTTAAGGTGACAAATTTCCATACGGATACCACATGGGAAAAACCGTCCCACGTAAATCCCATTAATCCCACACGGAACCCACGCGTAACCCATGTGGGACGCGGTTTTATTTTTCACTGGGGATAAAGTGGTGATTGAGTGGCGATCATTAATGATCACCACTTAATCACCATTGGGCAGAACTAAATCACTAGTGATGCGCCCAAAGGGGAGTGTGTTTATTTTAAAAAGGACTTAAACGTTTTCCTTCCCGAATTTATTTTTTCGGCTAAAATTTTACCAACGTTTATAAAGATTTCATTAAAGATATCAGCAATTTTGTCTTTTTCAAAAACATCTGTGTTCATTTTTGTTTGTAAACGCTTTGGAAAAACAGTGTTTATGTTTAGTCTTTTTTCCAGTTACTTTTTTCATTATATCCCTTTTTTTTTAACCATTTTTTATTGAAGTTTTTAGCAGATTGGAGTAATAGTTTATTTTAATTTGTTTTTGTAATTTTTCAAAAGAATTTTTGTAAATTTTGTATTTAGTTTTATATTTTAAAGATTTATTTTTTTTCAAATTATTGTAGAGCCTTTGCTTCTTTTTTGATGATTTTTAAGCCTTTTTGTCTTTCCAAGGTTACGCAGATTTTTTGAATGAATTGTTTTCTTGGTCTTTGGAAAAGCTTTTTCATATTGTTTAAAAAATAAGCGTATAAAAAGATCATAAGCATTATTCGTATCATTGCACTCAGCTATGAGTTCCCCATTGGTTTCGTGTATCAAATCACGAAATTTTTTTATAGAACTGTTGTTAATTTGTCTGACGTAAGTGGTAACGAAATTATTATCTTCAATGGTTATGCGATTGGTTATCAGAAAATTTAGAAATGGTCACTTATATCGGATTTGATGATACCACTTTCGATTTCACAAATCATGTAGTTATAAGTTATAATGTTGTCAATGATTGAAGCAGTTTAAGAAATTACACGCGTCGGTTTGTTTATTAGCGGTTTAACACTGTGCTGAAGAAATGTATTTACAAAGCGCCTGACGCTCGAGTCGGAATTTGTATTTAAAAGATTTATGTTAAAGGCACCTGTTAAGTAAATGTTTTTACTTATGTCAGGTAATATACGCTCTAGATGTTTTTGAAATAGATTGAAATTGCCATTGGGTGGTCTGAATAGAGCAGTAATGAATGTATTTTTTGCTTTTTGATTGATTATTTTAATAGTTAACGAATCGCAATCTGCATTATTTATGCTAAGGTTTTATATCATTTTGAAAATAGATGAATCTTTAACAAAAATACTCACTCCTTCACCGATGCTCTTATTCCTTGCTTGATGAATTGATTTATAACCGGATAAATAAAAATTTGTATTTAAATTGTCTTCATTTTGAAACCAGGTTTTTGTTAGGCATATTACACTAAACTTGTGGTTTAAATTTTCTAACATTAGTTTCAAAATTTCAAAATTTTTATTCATACTCCGGATATTTAGGTTTAACAGCGAAAAAAAAGGTGATGAAATATTAAGTATATGTAGTATCTCTGTGGGACATATCTTAAAATGTTTGATAAATTGGTTTCTGCATTGTTAAATGTTGAAAATTATTTTCTTACAGCTATTTATGAGATTGATCATATTTTATTTTTTATTATTTTTACTAATAATTTTTTTTTTACTTTTAATGAAAGCATATTTTCGATAAATGATTTTTTCATACCAGACGGCAACATTCTCACCGTTTTGACGTCTAATTTTTATTTCTGTTAGCAATCTCTTTCTAATAATTACGGTATGGAGCAAAAAATCTTCGTGTATATATATATATATATACATGTTGGTTCCTTTTAATTTGTGCGATTCTTGAAAGATTTTGGTTTTATCTTTGCGTCTAAGTAAATTAATTAAAACTGTTCTTGGACGTCCATCCTTTCTTAATCCGGTCCAATGAGCAAGCTCGATTTCAACTCCATTCAGTCCTAATTTTTCAGATAAAAATGATTAAACTTCCCAGTGGGCACGGTACGTTTTTAAAACGTTTTTTAGACGTTTTCATAAGATTTAAACCTAATAAAAGCGTCCAAAGAACGTTTTAAAAACGTACTGTGCCCACTGGGTTTCTCTTTTGTTTCAAACCAGGTTTCTTTTGCACTTTCTGGTATTCCATCAATTCGCAGATTTTAATTTTCGTGATCTATCTTCGATTTGTCTGTATTTTTCGTTTCTTTTTTCCGTTAAAAAGTTTTCTTTTTCAAAGCGTTTGTTTTTTCTTCGTAAACTTTAGCTATTTTTTTATCGAAAAGTTCTTGTTGAAAATTTAAAGATAGTTTTACGTCTTCAATTTCTTTAACAAAGTTTTGATTTGGTTAGCATTTTCTTTAAAATTTTGTTCAACTTTATCAAGCCGCTCATTGATGATTTTCGTGTTTGCACTTAAAATTTTGACAAATATTTTTTTCTTGTTGTTTCAGCATCACCTCGGTTTCTTTTCTAAATTCCAATAACATTTTCTGTAGCTTTTCTTTAATTTCTACAAGTGTAACTGCGATTTGTTATAATGTTTTAACATACCATAAGTTTTTTAGTTTTTTATTTTTATCAGTAAAACAATTTTTTTTAAACAGATAAAAATGCGTCTGCTCTTCTTAACGACTTATTAGAAAAATAAAAAAAATAATAAAATAAAAAAAGTTTACCCGAAGGTCTATTGTAGAAATATTCCATGCCGTATTGGAAGTTATAAACTTATCAGCTGTTGCAGACACTTATACTTTACCAATTTTTTTGAAAAGTCTTTAAAATGATGCTTTAATTCTATACTTAACGACAGTAATTTTAACAATAACCTCGACTTCCCTATTCAAACCATCTTCAAATTCATCATTTTGCTTAAAGAATCGAGCAAAAAAGGCACTTTCAGAGAAAATGCCGCTTATATGTAATAAGTAAATACTCTTGGTTACCATTGACCAAGGAACAAATATAAAATATTTTTGTCTGTTACTTCTTATACTTTCGTCAAGTTCATTAAACTTTCTGAATTCTTCAACTCTCAATTTGAAGTATATAAAAAAAAAATTTATTATTAGGATAATGGAAAACCAAAATATATTTTCTCAACTTTTAATAATATTTGTATAGATATAATTAAAACTTAAATCCAGAATATTATGGTGGATTAATACGAGGGAATAGGAGGATGTTGATACAAAACGAGTACAGCGTAATTTAAAATAAAATCCTTGGTTTCTTTATTGATCTTTCTTCGCTAATGGTAACCTTAAACTAAAATAATATATGTTACTTATATATATATAAATGCATAAATAAACATATATATATATATATATATATATATATATATATATATATATATATATATATATATATATATATATATCTTCTATATATATATCTATATATATATATATATATATATATATATATATATATATATATATATATATATATATATATATATATATATGTATACATATATATATATATATATATATATATATATATATATATATATATATACATATATATATAAATATATATATATATATATATATATATATATATATATATATATATATATATATACATATATAAATATATATATATATATATATATATATATATATATATATATATAATATATATTTATATATATATATATATATATATATATATATATATATATATATATATATATATATATATATATATATGTTTATATCTATATATATATATATATATATATATATATATATATATATATACATATATATATATATACATATATATATATATATATATATATATATATATATATATATATATATATATATATATATATATATATATATATATATATATTTATAGATGGATAAGTGTTTTTTACTAATTTATTATTGCTCTGTTCTTTAAGAACATTGAGCATTCTACTTGTAAAATACACTAACATAATTTAAACAATTTTAAAATGTGTTCTACAAAGGAGAGTTGTCAGTATTTTTAAAAGAACAGAGCAATTATAATGTAGTAGAAAATCACTTAACAAAATTTTTTTCTCATTTAACACTGTTTTTCTTCGATATAGACTCATCAGAAATAAATGATCAAATTAAAAAAACTTCAATTTATACCAAAAACTAAACTACAGTCGCAAATGTCTTAACAACTGTATATTTTTAAACAATTGTGGAATATGCTGACACTATTATAAATAGAATTTTTTAGAATTGATTACTTTTGCTTTTTTAAAATGTTTTTTATAAAGGAAGGGTTTAATATAATTATTATTTGAGCTCATTTATTTATATAGTTTTTTAGAAAAAACTTATTTTTGTGCCTGCATTTAGAAATCAATTCCCATTTTTTGTTTAATAAACATTCTTGGTTAACATGTGTAAGAATAACAAACTTTTCTTGTAGGCAGCGCATGCGTTTTTTGGAAATATTGTTTTATGCAGGTGCTGTTTTAAGAAGGAACCAATTCAGTATAAAATTATCAATATTTTTATCTTTTAATTCCGATATATATTTTGACAGCATGGTGTTCTTTGAATGATTTTTATTTTGAAAGGCTTGCTTTTAATTGGCAAAACGTTTTTTTATTCACCCACTGTTATGCCAATATATTGTTTATCAGGTACATTCTTAGGGGAAACTGCACATTTATACACCACACTGTTGGATAAACAACTTTAGACACCTATTGGACAATTGTTTTTTGTTTACAATTACATTTATCTTTAGTTTCTTCATTTAGGATTTCTCTTTTTTTTAACAAAGCATTATTGTTACCTTTTATAACTGTTACCATATTTTTTGTGCAGCTGTAGCTAACTTTAATCGTAATTCAATTAAATTTTATGTAATTTATTAGAAGGCGGGAAATGCTCATCGACTAATTTTATAAATAATTTTCCAATGCTAGTGGAAATATTTTTGCTATAGGGAGGTTGAACAAAATTACATTACTAGTTCTATTTTGCTTTTTTGTATTTTTTTTCTCAGCGTCAAATTTTAGTTCAAAATTTTTATAACCACTTTTTATGAGGGCATTTTCAAATATTTGTTTAGAGGTATTGAATAATTTTTATTAGAGGAGTTTTGGTTTAGCCTATTATTAGTTACTTACTCGATTATAAATCAAACACAAATCAACGGCAAATTAACTGTAATTACCAACAAAAAATCAAAATTCGAAAATTCTGCGGAATTACTTGATGAGTGTAGTTTGTAATCGGATACGATAGCAAACTACACAAATCAAATACAAACAAATAAGAAAATATTTTCAACTTTAAGGGTAAAAATAGTATTTGCAGTGAACATATGTAGGCAGTTTTAGCATTTTATTGGTGCTTTTCTTATGGGTTACTTATTGTGTACTAGTGGCATCCGCTATAAGTGGCCAGCCGATTCTTTTGATAAAGTGGCTAGTCATCAACGACTGTTAGCAACTGCCACTAACGGTTTGCTAAGTACTACTTAACTATGAAATTACAGTTTGGTAAAAATTTCTATAGAAGTTATTAGAATTTCTATAAAAATTCTAAAGAGTTTCTTAAGGCCAAATATTTCAAAAGTTTATTGAAATTCTATAGAACATATTTTCCCGGGCATTCCATTTCGTGCAACTTTAAATATGTGTATATATGTATAAACTGCAATTGTAATACTATTAGTTTTTATAAAGTAAACGGTGTGCAAAACTACAGCGAACGGTTTGAAACACCTACATTTTCACTGAAATTCTGCAAGAGAATGTTTGCTGCTTTTTTCTATGACGTAACGCAAAAAAAAGTTCTAAAGTTCTTTGAAATTCTGAACTTTAAAATATTTTCTTATGAATGAGCAGTTAACAAAAAGGTCCCTTATCAAAAAAAAGGCATTACTGAAATAACCTCTCATGAATTAAAACATCTTCATTACAAGACTAGATGTTCTAAACTTTGTTTAACTTTACTAAATCACAGAAGAAAATGTGGTGACTTAATACAAAAATTCATAATCGACACTGATTTAATCAACTTGCTCACTGACTCAATATTCATCTCCCCAGCCATGGTAATCGCAAACGCTCTCGTCGTGAATTTTATAGAAATTGTTTCGTTTGCTATGACTTATTCATAAAATTGGGTTACGCATTCATAGAACGCCTTGTCAGATGGTGTTGTAAATGCTTCTACTATCTACAGTCTACTACAGAAAGACACAAAACAATACTAGACCAACAACTATTATAGTTTCCACAGTGCATTATTTTCCGTGGCTGTATTACTGCAGCTATACAAAATTTTTCTAATTATTCATTTTCCCTCCGCTGCTTAGCTATGTAATTGTTAAACTGAATATAGCTTTCTTTTTTATAAATAAATTTCAAACTATTTAAACAGGTAAAGCTGATGTAGTCAATAATTATTTTTTTTTTAGTTGTTTTATTTTTTATTTTACATTAGTTATTTATCTTCATATTATATTTAAAAAAAGAAAAAAATACAAATGAGTATATCAATACAAATAAAAAAAAAGAATGCGAAAACTCAAAGAAGACCATTAGATCTTGTCGCAGATAACCATAAAGATTTGAAACTAAATTTTTTAACCATAACCTCATTGCTTATGGTTAAAAAATGCTTAGAATAATTTATTAAGTTTGAGGTGCTTGGAATAGTTACAGTTAACTATTGCCATCAGAGTTTGATAGATCTTTCTAAACTTAATGTTTTGACCTGTAGTAGGTTTTAATTCCTTTTACCCTTTTTTTTAACTGCTATGTTATAAAAAAATATTTTAAAACTTAGAACTTTGAAGAATTTCATAATTCGAATAACAATCAAATTCTGATGTTTATAGTTAAGTCCTTTTAATGAAAATAATTAACACAGCGTCAAAGAATCTTCTTGTTTCCACATGTTATAGACCACCGTATTACTTAATATTAAATGAAATGAAATTTAAATATAGCAATGTAATAATATTCTGTTCCGGGCGGAATTTTGGCCGGAGTTTGTGACTTTTAAGTCATTCCGGTTCGATACGGAATTTTAATATTATAGCCCAGAATGCCGGAAGTTATTTTATCTTTTTTTTTACGACATGTAAATTAGACATTGTAAATTAAATCAAAAAATTATTGTCCTTAAGGGCAATGAAGAACTCTAGGTAAACCTAGGTAAAAAATACAATTTTCTCAACGAACTCTCTGTAATTTTATTTGCATTAATCAGTTATGTAAGGATTTCTAGAAGTTTAAAAACATTGTGGTGCAAAAAGATTTGCTATCCCATTTTGAGCAACAAACTAGCTCTTTTGAAGAATCTTTATATTTTCGAAGAATGAAACTAATGAAATGGTTTAAACATATATATTATAGATTATAAATTTATATTATGTAGCCACGATGGTGAGACGCAGGCTTTTACTTTCAATTTTAAATATAAAATATTACTTAAATATAATTGTTGTTCCGGCCACAATTTCGGCCGGAAATTTGGTTACAATTCCGACAAATCCGGTTCTAGCTGGAATTCTAAATTCTCATTCCGGTACACCCCTACTTAAAGTTATAAAGAATAGAGGACAAAAAACTTTTAATTACAAGAGATTTAAGCACACATGTTTTAAAGTACAATGAACTTGTGGATGCTAAAAACTTCTTTGACAATTTGCTTCAGGTCAGTATGAATCCTAACGTCAAAAAACCGACCTAGTGACTTTTTATTCTATTAATGCTATAGACAATATATGAGGAAACAAAATACAAGACACTTTTCTAAAATCAGAAATTGTAAAAACGGATATTTTAGACCACATTCGTAAAAATTTTTGTTTGTCACGAATTGCTACAAAAATTTATAAATCAAAAAATATCATTATGTACTAAAAATCAAACTAAATAAACTTGTTAAAGACGTCGATTTGGGATGAGGTGTAGCCTAATTGTAGCCTTGAAAACACACACTTTGTTTACAGAAACTATATTGATGTTTTTTGCTCTCAATAAAATTTTGTTTTTTGCTTGCAATAAAAATAAAGAGTTTTTCGATTTAAAAATAAAAAAAAAATAAAAATATAGATGAAAATAAAAGTAAAACATCCTACTTGTTTATGGATTTAAAATTTAAAAAAAATGGATATAAAATAAAATAAAAATTGTTGATATAATACTACTTATCCTCGTGCCCTAGGTAAGTTCCAATTAATGTGGAAATTGTTTAAACTTCTAAAGGTCTCTAAAATTTTTATAAACAGCCTACAACCCCTTCGCCACCACAGTGACTAATAAAATCAAAATGTAATCAATAAAAATTTGGAGATTTCTATATACGCAACATATTAATAAAATGAAAGATACGTCTAAGATGGAAGTCCCTCAGAAACATGAAAAATAACATTGCCAACAATGAAACATTTGCATATCATTAATGAATTATTTACATTAGTATAACAACAATAAAAAAATAAAAATTAAAAAAATTAAATCTTATAACTCATAAAGTAACATAATTAGATTTTTAATTAATTTAGATATAAAATTTTTTTTTTCGAATTCAGTTAAAAATAAGTAATAGCTTTAAATGTTTTTTTAACTTTTTTTTTACTTACGAAAAGTTTTAATGGAAAGATCTGTGTCAACTGAATATGCTTGATGACCATAAATGCTTTGAAATAGTTTTATGAACAAATTTAAAATGTTTTTAAAAACTTAATGTAATCATAAAATTTTTCACTTATAAATTAGTTAGTTTTATATTAAATTTTATATTAAAATTTCTAAATCGTTTAAAATCTAATAAAAAAAGAAAATTTTAAAAGAACTGCTACCTTTATAGGCACTACATCTTTTTTTAAATATTTATCTTTCTTTGACTTTTTATAAAAGAGTTGAACATTTATAGAAAAAACTACAAATAAAAGAGTAATATAAGTAAGTTTTTTTTTTACATAAATATGGCTTTATGTGAAATTACAATGCTTTTTGAAATTCGTGTGCCGATATAATGTGTGCATTTTTTATGAGATGTTTTCATCATCAAAACCACCAAAAATCTTCGTAATGTCTTTTAGTTTTTTTAGTATATTAATATATTGATAACTATATTGTCATTTATCGATATTTCAATACTTATCAATCCTTTGTATTGATTCTTCACACAAGTTTCGGGGGTAAATCAGCTTTCTTTCGAAACAAAAAAATTGATATCATTTTATCGGCTTGTTAATACGAAAATTTAAACAATAAATAAATTTTTCTTTTTCTTCACATTTTTAAAAAAATTCACAAAACTTCAAAAATTGACATGACGATAATCTGGAAATTTCCTTACCAACTCTGCAAGAATGTTAACAATCACCCTGTTTGGAACTTGATAATTAAAAGAAATGCCCATTCTTTCGCAAACATTATCATCGTGAAATTCGCACTCGCCATAATTCCACGCATCTCTCAATAAAAAGTAAATAGATATTTCATTATTTTTAAAACATTTTGCTCCTCGTATTTCAAATAAAGTATTAGCGAAAAATAATATTATAACACGTGTAGAAAATATAAATTGCTTTTAAAACTGTATTTAAAAGAATATTTTAGTGGTACAAACCTTAATAATAATTTCTTTTAAAATACTTCTTCTAACTAAAAATTTTGAAAGTTTTTTTGTTCATAATACTATTTATTTTAGATTACGCTCATTTTTTAACTTTTTTATTGTTTGTTTATAACACCATTGTAAAAAACTTAATGTTGTTGAAAAATAAACACAGCGGTTCTTAATAAGTAAGACACTGTTATTTTATAAACATTTGTAACAATTAACTTTTACAAGTTAAACCTCTTTTTAGCTTACATATTTATAATTTGTGTATTTTTGAATCTAAAAGAGTTTTATATACTACAAACTTTAATTGAAAAAGACGAAAATAATTTAAAAAAAAATGAAGTCAATCAAACTTTTCTTGATTGTTTGGGAAAAGTTTAATTAGAAGACATTCTTTTTATTTTTGGAGTATTTCACCACTCAAGGTGTTTGGCATAATCAGTTCATCCATCTCAAACATCACATTTAAACTTTGATGACATTATTAACTGTATGTTTTCGTTAACTTTGATTAAAAAATTTTATATTTTTTTATTTGCATTATTATTGGATATTAGCAAAATACTTTCAAAGTCACTAAAATGGAAACGAATTCAAATCAATTATTTATTTGAATTTGTTAAATTATTGAGTAAAAACGAACTGTGTAAAATGATGAAATGCTGATGACACACATATTATTGTATTTTAAAGGTTTAACCTGAAATATAAATAATCAAAATGATAACAAACTCAACTGACACAACTTTTTTTTTTTTCTTTTGCTTTTATTGTTATTAAAATGCTCCCATATGTCCTTACGTTTTTATCACAGAGCTATTTGGTAGAGCCGTCGTCAAACTTGGATTTCTGGGTTTTGTGTCAGAGCTCTAACCTCTGTTCTTCGTCTGCGTTGATTTATATTATTTATTCACGGCTTTCGGGTATTTCACGACTGCGTATGATATGTTTCTTATGGTTTCTGTTTCATAATTTAAACCCTCGACATCTACATGAATAATGCGTTTCAAGATTAGGATTTCAACTTCGTAAAATTAACTATTTTTATATACCAAAAATCAAACTAGAATAACAAGTTTCACCGTTACCGAAACGTAGAATAATAATTAATGTAAAACCATTGTTAAAACCATTATTAAAAACACGCTGCATATTAAATTCATACAGTTGTGTTAAATTCATTGATGTCGTCAAAGATATTGAGTTAAACTCTATAAAACCCGCTCGTAAAATCAACGTGTTTTTAGTTTACGCTTTGATCGTGACAAACGCGTGTTTATTTTGGTTGCATAACTTCGAAGTTGAAGCTAGATGAGCTGAAAAGAAACAAATTAGATGTGCAAATAACAAGTCCTTGTGAAGAACAAGCAACAACATGCGGCATTAGGATTGAGACCTTAAAAAGTTGCAAAGAATTTTTTTGTTTAACGACACGTTTTTTGAAAACACGTTAAAAAACATGTCGTTGAACAAAAGAAAAAAGGTTTCTTGGTATAGGCTTATCAACCACATTCATCAAATTGTGATATTTAGATTGGAACTGTAATAACTAAATCACAAATTATATATTTAAAAAATACATATTAACAAAAAGTATTTATACTTTATGAAAACTCGATTTTGCTTGATTAATTCATATTTAAAAAAATATAGGCTACCAAAAATTATTTATACTTTATTAAAACTCGAGTTTTTTAGATTAAATCATAATTAAAAAAATATAAATTACAAAAAAGTATATATTTTTTATCAAAACTTGATTTTTTTAGATTAATTTATACTGAAAAAATTATATTTTAAAACTGTTTAGCTTTAAATAAAATTTGCATAAAAGCATATACTATACCAATTTAATTTTGTGTTTGTATTTTAAAGAAAGGTTTTCAAAATATTGCGTAAAGACGATCATATTGAATGGGGTTATTGCATTTAGTCAGGTGATATCAATATCCTCATTTATTAAAACATTTTAATATAAAAGAAATGCAAATAAATCCTACTGTTTCAATGTTTCGTGAATTACTCTAAACTATAAATGGCTTTTATATTTTTATAACGTTTCATTTTTTTTGGATTTGCTATTAGGAGACGGCTGAATTTAACAAGTTAGTTTTTTATTATATTTAGAGATTTTAATTAGCTTTTATACTTTCATAAGATTTCTTTTTTTTGTTTTGGTATTGGGAGACTGTTGAATTTAAAAATAACAAAAATTAACAAGTTTTTATAATTTTTGAAGATTTCAAATAGGTTTAACTTTAAAAAACCAATTATAGAATATAATTTGAATTTAGTTATTAATAGTGTTGTAGAAACGTTAAACTATTGACTTATATCAATTTTGAATGACTTTATTGCTGAATTTAAAAGATTGTAATTTTTAAATTTTATACTGCAACTCCTACTGTAAATTTTGTTTTGTGTAAAGTTTTTCATTCACTTTGTATGAAATAGCACAATTTCTATATGTTGGCCTAAATATCATTCAACTCTGTAAGTTAAGTCTTTTTTTTAAATGTCAAACAATTCTAACATTCCATAACACTTCTGTCTCTAACTAAGGCAAAATTATTTTTATAATTTTAGTTGTTTGTTTAGAAATAAAATAAAAATAGAATCTTATATTATGAGTTGCTTTGAGTAAAAATCAGATCAAAAAAAATAGAAATTTAATAGTTAAAAGTCCTAATAATAGTTAAGTCCTCTTAAAACGATCATTTTTTAATATATTTTTACAATTCATACTGAACGTTTTAGTCTAAAAACTTTTTGAAAATTTGTTTTTATATCTCTTTTAGATCTTTTTAGGAATATTAACGAAATAGCGTCAAAAGCATTTTTAAACTTGAAATGGAACAAACCCTATTTTTTTGTTGGTTATTTCATCTGATGATTGTTTATCGAGTTTTTCACCTCTATTATCAGTGGACACGTACATTTTTAAAACGTACCGTGCCCACTGGGTTGGTTTATTAATAAAATAATAAAACGAGTAAAGTAAGCATATCGGCCAGTGTAAATATCATACTTCAAATAAAATGCAAAAATAAAGGTTTTTTTATTTTGACCTTTAATTTTACTTAAGGCTTAATCATCTCATTTTTTTTTTAAATTTTAATTTTATTTATTGTATGGCAATATTGTTTGGGGTAGTACAAACAAATCTAAACTCAAATGTCTCCTCAAACAACAAAATCATGCAGCACGCATTATTTATTTTCAAAATCGCTTCACAAATGCTAAACCTCTTCTAAGAAGTATGAGGGCACTTGATATTTATGAAATAAATGTATTTAAAATCACACAATTTATGTTCCAACATCAGTTTAAAAAAACTCCGAAGGTTTTTGAAAATATTTTTCCTAAAATATCAAACCGATACAACACTCGATCAACCGGAAATTATAAAAAACCTTTCTCTATATCAAAACTTATGAGCTTTGCCATTTCCTATCGTGGCCCAATGCTATGGAACCACTTTACAAGCATGAGTTGTAAACTAAGAGAAGCCAAAACCTCTCAAAAATTCAAAAACTACATAATTGAACTAGTTGTCAATCAAGATTCCTTACTTAATTTTTTTTAACAATAAACTTTTACTGTCTTTTTTTATTATCAAAGGTTACTGATGATAAGATTTTATCTTCTTCAGGTTCTCCAGTCTTGAAACTACTATATATGATAAAGTGTATTTTGTATTTAATATTTTTAAATATTTTATATGTCGGAAATCAACTTTAATTGTAAATAGTTGCTTGACAAAAATAAATAAATAAATAATAGTTATTATCAGTGTAGTATTAGTTTTTAAGGGTTAGTTATCTTTTTTATAAATATGGTAACTAAAAAGCCAATGTTCTTAAAAAAAAAACTGTCACTGTAAACTTGTGTGATCTTATCAACCATGATAAGATCACACAAAAGGCGCAAATCGATTATAACTCTGTTTTAGATTTAAATTTTGAGCAAAGGCCTTAATTAATCATAACCATATTTGTATTTTAAGGTAGCATGCTTGATAGAGATTTATAAAAACTAAAAAAACTCATGAGATTCATGTGGCTTTAGGTGAAAACTGAAGTGAAAAATGACAAAAAACATTTTTTGATCTTTCGAGGCACGATACTTAGACATACCTATTATTTACCTACCTATTTTATTATTCTTAGTTCTTAACTACCCAAAAAATAAAAAACAAAAAAAATGCCCATTAAAAAGTATATACTTCGTTCCACTTTCAATTTTAAAAAGCATTTGACACCATTTTCTCATATGCTTTTTAAAATTTTTAAAAACGTTCCTAAAAAATTTGCAAAAAAAAAAAAAAGGAATATGAAAATTACGTTTATAGGAAGTATTGTTTATATTTTATTCATTAGTTTTTGACAAATGTATTTTTAGGGTTGCAAAATTGTCAACATGAAATTGCCTTTTCACAAGTTGATAGGACGTGTTTTATACGTATTTTACACAGGGTCTTGACGTTTTTAAAAGGTATATTACACGACAATCAAATATGTTAGAGATTCGAACTAATTAACTGTTTAGGATAGTATAAGTAGCGTTATACAAACATAGTAAAAACAATAATAATAATTTATATATATATATATAAATATTATAAATATATAAATATATATATATATATATATATAAATACATATAAATATATATATATATATATATATATATATATATATATATATATATATATATATATATATATATATAAATATATATATATATATATACACACACACACACACACATATATATATATATATATATATATATATATATATATATATATATATATATATATATATATATATATATATATATATATATATATATATATATATATATATATATATATATATATATATATATATATATATATATATATATGTATATATATATATATATATATATATGTATATATATATAGTGGCATATGAAAGTTTTTTGATGTTTTAAATAAACAAACTTTAAACAAAAAGAATATTCCAAATGTTTTTACGTTTTTTTGAGAAACTTGCAATATTCATTGAGAAATGTCGCAATATAGCTTCTTAGCGTTTAAAAAACACTTTTGAACGTAAAACACTTGCAGCTTATTATTATTATTATTATTATTACTATTATTAATATTGTTGCTATTATCATTACTACTATTATTATTATTATTATTATTATTATTATTATTATTATTATTATTATTACTATTATTAATATTGTTGCTATTATCATTACTACTATTATTATTATTATTATTATTATTATTATTATTATTATTATTGTTATTATTATTATTATTATTGTTATTATTATTACTATTATTATTATTGTTATAATTGTTATTATTATTATTATTATTACTATTATTATTATTAGTAGTATTTTTATTTTATAAACAATAATAAATACGAATTTCTCTTCATACTAAATTTATTTTTTAAAAGATGTTTTCGCTGGATTGTTGTGACCAGCGTTTTTAGTTTAAAAGGTTTTTGTTTCTATTTGTTTATATCTTATTTTTAAAACGGTGTCACGTTAAAAATGTAGATAAAATGGTTACTCTGCGCATGCTTTAGTTTACGGTTATTAATTTATTGTATTAAGTCACGTTAAATAAGTAGATAGCTATTAGCAAAAATACGCTGTTCGAATCATATTTGGAGCTGGTAGAGCGATTCCTTGTGAACGTCTTTTTCGTATAATTGGTGTCCTTAATATTTTCAAACTTATTATTCATCTTGTTCTACAGTTCATGTATAAAACAAAATATGGACTCTCTCCTAAAATATTTGAAACTTATTTCAAAGTAGAACACCATAAATATGATACAAGATTTTCCGCAAACAACTTTGTTATACCAAAATCTTATTCTAAACAAAACTTTTATTTAGTTCATAATCGCGTTTTGTGGATAAGATTCCCAAACATTGTTTCCGGAAAAAAAAAAGTCTGTACATCAGTTCAAAACTAATTCAAAACAGTTTTTATTAAACACAAATTTTGATTTATACTATTATAAGTCTTTCTTTTAAAAATAGATCAGATATATACTGAACTGAAAGAAAAGGTAATTATTCCTTGTAATCATTAAAAAAGGTTAAAATATTTTAACCATTATCAAAAATCGTGTATATACATATATATATATATATATATATATATATATATATATATATATATATATATATATATATATATATATATATATATATATATATGTATATATATATATATATATATATATATATATATATATATATATATATATATATATATATATATATATATATATATATATATATATATATATATATATATATATACATATATATATATATATATATATATATATATATATATATATATATATATATATATATATATATATATATACATATATATAT
>NC_088932.1:6580000-6592500 GCF_038396675.1 Hydra vulgaris | reverse complement strand
AGCATGTGATTTCTTTTGTAGTGAAATTTTATAGTACCATAATTAGTTATTTAAAGAAGTGGGCAGATATATGAAATATCTTATGTTAAATGAAAAATTTTTATGTGAGGATTTTAAGGATTTGTATACATATTTTTTTAATAAAATTAAATCCTTACCTATTTTTGTCAGAAGTGATAATGACATTTTTGACTCTTATTATTTTATCAAAACTTGTCTAGATATAAATTTGGAAAACTGGGAAGCAGAATCTGTTCCTATACTGTTAAGATGGAAAACTGTTTTAGAAGGTAAAAATAATGTCAATACTATAGTACAGCCTTAACTGCAGGTAATGCTTGCTGCATTTGGGTTTACTGTTCCAGGAACTAATGCATAATGTGAACATTTGTTTAGTTTAGTGAGTCAATATTGGACTAAAGACAATAGCCAACTAAAAGTTAGTACACTTAAGAGTGTAATGAAAGTAAAAATCAACATTGAACTTACATGCGAGCAATTTCACAAAAAATTAAAGAAAACAAACAAAGAGTTGTTACAAAAAGCAAAAGGTTCTGAAAAGTATCTATAAATGATTATTATGTAATATATTACATATTATATTGGTTATAGAGAGCTTTTAATTGCATTTTTACCTTATTTTTATATTTTTGCATTAATAAATATCACTTATACATAAAAATAATATTTTTTCTTTCAGACAAATCTGGTCAATCTATATCTATCTATCTATATATCTATCTATCTATCTATCTATCTATCTATCTATATATATATATATATATATATATATATATATATATATATATATATATATATATATATATATATATATATATATATATATATATATATACATATATATATGTAAATATATAATATATATATATATATATATATATATATATATGTAAATATATATATGTATATATATATATATATATATACATATATATATATATATATATATATATATATATATATATATATACATATATATATGTAAATATATATATATATATATATATATATATATATATATATGTAAATATATATATGTATATATATATATATATATATATATATATATATATATATATATATATATATATACATATATATATACATATACATATATATATATACATATATATATATATATATATATATATATATATATATATATATATATATATATATATATATACATATATATATATATATATATATATATATATATATATACATATATATATACATATATATATATATACATAATATATATATATATATATATATATATATATATATATATATATATATATATATATATATTATATATATATATATATATATATATATATGTTTTATAAACATTTAAAAATATATAAAACAATATAAACAATGTTTTTATTTTTAATTTTAATAAAATGTTTTTATTTTTATTTTTTTACTGTAAATCATGCGCGGAGTGTTGCTACATCTACTATCTTTTAGTCTGACTCGCAAGGGAGTACTGCCTAATCGACTGAGGGTTTGGTTGGGGCAGGCAGTCTATCAATTAATAAAAAAAATTCCGGTCTTGCATGTATATATATATATAATATATATATATATATATATATATATATATTTTATATATATATATATATATATATATATATATATATTATATATATATATATATATATATATATATATATATATATATGTATATATATATATATATATATATATGTATATATACATTCTATATAATACCATAATCTGCAATAAGATTAAATTACTTTTCTTATGAAGTCCGCCTAGCAGACTTTTAGAAGATGCCTGTTCGGCGACAATTAACTTGTCATATTGAATTTTGAACTCGTTGACGCTTCTTGAATCGATAACTTTATTAGGCAACTTATTCAATAACAATATAATTTTGTTTGTAAAGAAGTAATTTCTAGCTTGGATTTTTGTAAATTGTCTCAACATAGTTAATTTAGAGCCTCTAACATTACTTGCAGGTCCTTGTGCTGAAACAGAATGTAGTATGGCATTGATATGAGTCTAATTTACATCATTAAACCCCTTAAATGCTTTGAAGTATTGTATCATGTCCTCACGTTGCCTTCTTTGTTCTAGAGTTTGTAGATTGAGATAAGTTAGACGGGCTTTGTAATCTAAATTTTTTATTGCTGGAACAAATTTAGTTGCTCTTTCCTGGACGGCTTTTAGAGCCCTTTGTCTTTTTTTTGAAAAGGATCCTAAACAAATGCATAGTAGTCCAAATAAGGTCGAGCAAAGTTTTTAAACAATCTAACAATAATAGGCCCCGAACAAGATTTGAATGTTCGCTTAAGCTTACCAAGGATTATATTTGCTTCATTTATTGCATGTCTGATGTGGTAATTCCATTTTAATTTATTGTTAAAAACTACACCAAGATTTTGCTCAATTTTTTCTATTTCAAGGTTAAAACAGCTCCAAAATCATCTTTCATAGTGAAGTAACAGTTATCTAGATTTTTGCTTGGTTTTTCACAGAATTTCATAAATTTTTATTTCTCAATATTGAAGGTCATCTCCCAAAGTTTGGACCAGTCTATGAGGGTGTCAAGATCATTTTGAACTACTATAATATCCATATTGTTTTTGATCGTAACAACGAGCTGGCTATCATCTGCAAAAAGCCTACAAAAGTTCTTGACCACTTCTGGCATGTCATTTATATATATCAAAAACAGTAGTGGACCAATAACCGATCTTTGTGGTATCCCACTCGTTACCTTTGCCCAGTCAGAACACACACCACCCAAGACTACTCGCTGTCGTCTATTTTTTTTTAAATCAGAAATCTAAGCAATTATTTTTACATCAAACCCATAGCCATTAAGTTTTATTTTCAGTAGTTCGTGGCTTAATCTGTCAAAAGCTTTGGAAAAGTCCAGTAGGATTAGGAGGGCCATAAAATTATGGTTTAGTACCTCTGTAATTGTATCTAACACATCTAAGAGATTTGTGGCTCAAGTTTTATCACTAACAAACTTATGCTGGTGAATAAATAGTAGTTTGACTTAGGTACTCCGTCTTGTATTCTTTCACTAATCTCTCCATTATCTCCAAAAGATTTGATAAATATATAAGATAATGAAAAAATCAAGTTCTAATAACATTTTGAAAGAACAAAAGGATGTAACTGGTCTACTCCAGGGGGTTTCCGTCCACCTAAGCTGCCCAGTAGAGAGGCTACACGAGTATTACTAAGCAGAGTTTTACTGTCAACATAAGATATAGTTTGAGTTTTTGGTTAAAATTCTGGCATTAATGTTCTGTTATGGGTCTGAGTAAGGGCTTTATGGAACTGTTGGTTTAAACAATCAGTGATATCTTTTTTCTCTGTGATTAGTATCCTTTCAGTATCAAAGACTGCCTTGATATCAGTTTCTATTTTTTGTTTGTTTGTTGATGTAGGAATAAAAAATTTTAGTATTTCATTTTACATGCATTAAAATATTTTCTTCATATTGTAAAACTGCTTTATTTACTAATTTTTAAACTAATTTAGATTGTTTGTTGAATTCAGTTTTAATCTTACCTTTATTCAATTTAGATATTCAATCATCTTTTTGAAAATACATGATTTATATCTTGAAGCCTTTTTATTATCTTTATTCTGACATCTGGGTTCTGATTTGGAAAAATCGAGGGGGTTATTGGATTTTATTGGAACAAACTTCTCTGCTAGTTTGTTATAGAAGTTAATGAAAATATTATAGCAAAAGTTACTTTATAACCATCATTTTTTGTTAATTTTGTTATAGAGATTTACAGGCCAGTATGCAATGGAGGTTTACAGCCCAGTATGATCCACTTTTAGTTTTATTATTATTTTGAATTATTTTTTTAGGACATCTAGTTTTATAATAGGTTTTCGCTAGGTTAAATACTTCAGTGAAGATATTGTTACAGTAAAGGTATAAAATGATATGATGCTTTGTTTACTTCTACTATAGTTATAACTTGTGATATAAGAGTTTAAATAGGACGATATTAGAGATTTTAGCAATATTAGGATTTTTCAGCGCTTCTTTGAAAATAGTTACAGGTTTTTTGGAAATTAGTTTGGTAAAAGAGTTAAATGATTAACTGCCTACATTTAAATTAGGAGGGTTATTTCTTTCGATTATGGTCAATCAATAATCTTTATACCGCCAAAAGACACACTTTTTGTGAAGCTGGAAATAGGAAATAGAAAGAAAATTCCAGCCAGCTTACATACTTCCGCACCATCAAATGTTCTCATGAAAATCCATTTTATAACCAAATATTAATTTCTGCGCTTTACAGCCCTGTATGATCCACTTTTTGTAAGTAATTGCATACATTTGGTAACATTTTTTCCAAACAAATAAAGTTCAATATTTAAATCGATATAATTAAAGTAAGATGTCTCAAATATAAGTTTTCTTATTCATCAACATCTTTACTTTCTTTACGAAGCTTTTCTGACATTTCTGATTATTTTGATTCTCTGAAAACAGAGCTTTAAAACAAAGAATGACATTTTTTACGTTGATTTGATAACTCTTGAGAGGCTGCGCACCATAGTATATTAAAAACGTAGTGCTTTGTTGTCTATTTTGTTGAAAATGTTAAAAAAAAACACTTTTGAGTTTTAAAACAATTTTTGATGTTACTGAAGCCTTGTTACCTTACCGTATAAGCTTTTTACTATTCAAATATTCATTTTCATAAATGTAATTTATTATCAATAAAATAAAGTTGGGCATGGCAAGATTTCAACCTTCGCGGCCACCGTGATTTACTCTAGGCTATGGTAAATAATAAAAACTTTTTTGCTGTAAATTGATTTTTTTTTATTCCCATATACTAAATTGAACCAGTCATTTCGAAAAAGATACAAGTATATTCATTAAAACTTTTTAAATCAATATAAAAATGTTTTTTTAAGTAAAAGAAAATTAATATGAAAAAAAAAGCTAAAAAAACTAATCATAGTAAGGGATACATTACATATTTGCTTCAAAATGTATAAATAACTATTCCGAGGTTTATTTATTGTCAAAAAAAAATCATCTAGAAGATTTAATTTAAGAGTTTTGCGTAAGTGCCCTTTATGCAACTCTTAAGTTAAAATTCAATTTATCGATTTTGTGAAATAGCTTATATAATATGTTTTTGAAATCGGTTTTAAAAACATTTATACCCTTTTAATTCCATTTTTTTAACTTATAATTTCAATAAATAGTGTCAACAACTTCATCGATTCCTGATGAATTGGCATCTAATATTTTTGGTACTATAAGTTACGAAATTGCACATGAATGGTATCGATTTGGAAGACACCTAGGTTTACGTTGTGCAGACATTAATAACATTGGCGCTAATAATACAACAGTTGCTGAGAAAGCTGATAATGTTTTAAGAATATGGAAACAAAACCATACAAATTTTTCATGGGAACAATTAAAGTCAAAGTTGATATCTTTTAATCGTTCCGATATAGTGATTTTAATTGAGAGAAAATACAGAGGTAAAATAACTAAATAGCAATAACGTTTTCATTTCATTCTCATGTTTATTTTTTATACTAATACATTAATGGCGTAAACTTCGTAGTTAAATGCACTTCCTCAGATTTCTGTGATTATATTTGGACTTTAAGATGCTCATATAAGTCTAAGTATCATCACAGGTATAGAAAATTAAGAAGTATCTTATATATTAAAAAATCTATAACTAATTAATTAATAATATATAAGCTGTTCTTAATTTTTTAACAAAGAACTAAGTTATTGAATTAATCTAAGTTTTGTTAAAATGGTTTAACTTTTATTTCTAATAAACAGATAAACAACATAAAAATGCTAAACTTTTAAATTTTAGATGAATTATTGAATCAAAGAAACTCAAGGTAACAAATATCTTAATGTAAAGTTTGTTTTATTTAGTTTATAATTAATTTATTGCATCTTATTATAATTATGCTGTATATAAGTAGTAAATATTGGTGAACCTGATTTAAAATCCAGCTACAAAATTTCATAATATTTTTTTTATTATATTAAACTTTAGTATTACTATAAAAGAAGAGTTCAAAATTTTCATCACGTGTTTTCACGTGTGATAAATAAAAACGACTGAAAAATTTTAAAACTGTTAAAAAATGTTAACACTAACTCATCTTAAGTAATACTTAGAGAAGTCTTTATTAAATACTAAGAAAAAAACTATTAACTCAAAATACAATAAATCATATAAAAGCATTAAAAACATAATATGATTACATTAAAAATTATTTTACATTATAACGTTATTACATTATATAAACATTTTTTATAAAATAATCTAGCTACTAAAAACTAAAAAATCAATATATAATAAAATATAAATAATACATTAAAAATATTATAACATAACATTAAATAATTGTTACATTATGTTATATAACGTAACATTAAAAAAGTCTAAAAAATAGATGTAAATACACTATCACACATTTAAGTGTAACATTTTTTAATGTTATGTTATAATATTTTTGATGTATTATTTATATTCTATTATATATTAAATTTATATTTAAGTAGCTAGAATGCTTTATTATAAATGTATTTAAAGTTAACTATTCTTTCATAAAGTTTAGTAAAAGTAAAAATAATACTTTACTGTAAATAAATTTTTAATAAAACATACTAACTACAAGGTTAGGGATCCTCAATAAATTACGTAACGCAAATTTTCACAAGTAAAAAAAAACAAAAATGATCAAATGTTAGCCCTTGCAGAGTCTTAATTTAAATAAAAAAGGAAAATAGCCTATTAAGTTTAAATAAATTCGTCGCGTAAAAGAGCTCCTACTTTCAATTTTTAAATTTAATTTGCGTTGCGTAATTTGTAGACAATCCTAACTTGCTAGTTTATAGCCTGCTTAAAGTTACACGGTCTGATTTATCAAATTTTTCGTAAAAAATAATAAGACCAATTTTTTACGGCTTATGTATAAAAGGTTAAGTTCTTGATTTGGTTAAGAGTTGTGCTTGCACTATAAATGTTTTTGTCTTATTTTATTGTTAAATAGTATTTCTGTTTTCTTTGAGACGTACATAATATTGTGCTGAATAGTTTTTTATGTATGTAAGCAAAAAAAGCGAAAACTCATCTAAAAGTATTTAAAGTTAAAAAAAAGTTTTACAAAATATTATTCCATAACTATGCAACATCTTGATAAGCATAAGAAAAATGTTTTGAAATTTCTATAGTAAAAAGCCGTTTTTAAAGAGTATTTTATAACTTTTATCTTTTTTTTTTTTTTAACAGTTAAACAATTTTAAAATTTAAACCTGATAAGATGATTTGAAAAGTTTATTGAAATCATTAAACATTAAATTTATGCTCGAGACTGAATGTCACACTACAAACTCATGTAAATAGCTTGTAAATGAAGCTTGTAAATAAAGCCTGATAGCACTTTGTTTTACTTTATTGTAATTCGAAAATATATATAGTACGAAATGCTCGTGGTAATGACATTCTTTAATTGAAAAAGCACGATAAAAACAAAATGTAAAAATAACATAATTTTGAATTAAATTTTAGGTTTCATGTTTGTAATTTAAGTAAAATAAAGTTTATTAATTTCTTAATTTATGCAAACTCTTTTGTTCGAAAATACTTTTAAAACATAAGAACTCTGTATTTACATTTTAATACACAGTATGCGAGTTGCGTTTTTTACTTAATTAGTTTACGTACTTATAATACAAGTCAATCGTTTTTTGTTTTTTTATTTGTTCTTTATCACAATATTTATTACAATTTAAATAAATAAAACTTTGTTACAATAATAAAAGTTAACAATTCAAGATATCTTTAAGAAAATAAATATTAAAAATAAATATAAAGAACGGATTACTCAAAGAAGACCATCAGGTCTTGTTACAGAGAAACCGCTAATTGCTTGTGGATTAAAAATAAATAAATAAATAAATAAAAAAAGAATATACATTTAATATATACATATACTAATATAGATAAGGGATTTTTAAAAAAATATAAAATTTAAAAGTAGATTAGTATATTTTTAGTTGAAAAAATGAGTTTTTTAAGATTTTGTTTAAAAGAATCAAAATTACACTCTTGAGAAAAATCTTTAGAAGTGTTTAGAGCTATACTATTCCATAAAAATGGTCCGCGAAATGAAATAAAAAATTTACCAAAATTAGTTTGAGAAAATGGTTGTCAAATTAAATTATCGTTCCTTAAAATATATTTATTTCTATCTCTTTGTAAATACAAGTTACTAAAAGAAACGGGTGATAGATGGGTCTTGCATTTATACATAAAACAAAGAATATTAAAAACATTTAACTTATATATATTGAGTGCTTTCATATCATATAAAAGAGGCTTGGCGTGAGCAAAACATTCCTTAAAATTTATAAGGCTTGCTACATGTTTCTGTTGCCGAGAGAGAGGTTTAAGTTTACTTTTATAAGTGCTACCCCAAGCAATGTTTGCATAATTAATATGGCAATGAATTAGTGAATAATATACCTGAATTAAGGTATGTTTATTTAGAAAGTTTCTTATTTCGTATAAAATGCCTATACTCTTTGAAATTAATTGCACAAGTTAGCAATGTGGCTTTTCCAATTAAGATTTTCATAGATATATACACCTAAAAATCTTGTCATTAGAACTCTTTTAATAATAATGTTATCGATAAAAAAAAAGGGTAAGTTGCTAGGCAGCTGGTGCTTTTTACCATAAGGACAAAAAAGAATCCATTTAGTTTTATCAATATTTAATGATAGTTTGTTTAATCTAAACCATTCGGAAATTTTGGCTAGTTCAATGTTCATGTTGCTAAAAAGTGTAAAAACGTTTTTATGAGAAAGAAATAAGTTAGAATCATCAGCAAACATAATTGTCATTAGGTTAGAAGCTTTTGGTAGATCATTAATATAAATTAGAAATTGGAGTGGTCCTAATATGGATCCTTGAGAATTTTCACATGAAATATTTAACAAATAAATTGATATGTTATCGTCTGCATAAACAAATTGTTTCCGATTATTTAGGTTACTTTTAAGCTTAATTAATATATTCATATTGATTGCTGTAATATAAATTGTTTATATTAAGATAAAAATAAAATTTATTGTACAAAATTCTTTCTAAAACTTTAGAGAATACAGAAAGTAGTGAAATTGGACGATAGTTACTTATATTCTCAACGTCACCACCTTTTGGTATGACTTTTGCTAATTTTAGAGCTCGTGGAAAAATTCCCTGTTTAATTGATAGCGAAAAAATCTTAAAGAGTTTATCTTTTAAAACATCAAATGAACTTATAATAATGTTGCCGTTAGTACCATCAGGGCCTTTGTTAGATTTCAACATTTTAAATGCAATTTCAAACTCTTCAAAAGAGAATTCAAAAGAGTTCAAGTAAGAGTTTAGAGGGAAACATAGATCAATCATTAAGCTGTTTGCTATAGGAATGTTTTTTGCAAGATTTGGTCCCACAGAAACAAAATATTTATTAAACTCTTCCGTAATTTGTCTTTTATCATATAAAAATTCATTATTATGTTTAACCATGTTTGGCAAAAGGTGAGATGTACTTTTTTTGTTGCCAGTAATATCTTTTATTATAAACCAAGTGCGCTTAAAATTCAATTTGTATTTATTTAGTAAATTTAAATCATTTTTTTTTTTTTTTTTTTTTTTGAGGCTTTCAAAAAGTTTAGCGTAATTTTTATATATAATTTTATTTTCATTTGTTTTACATTTGGAGTAATTAATGTATAATTTTTGTTTAATTTTTAAGACTTACGGAAACCCTTTGTAATCCAAGGCGACTTAATACTTTTAGCTTTGAGATTTAAATTAACTTCAGGGAATTTAGTGTCGTAAATATCATAGAAAGTTTTAAAAAAGGAGTTATTAACTAAGTTTGTATTATCAGAGGCGTTAATCAAGTTTCAATCGATTAAAGATAATTGTTCTTTAAAAGATTCAAGGTTTTTATTTGTAAAACTTCGCTTTTTGGAAACTCGTTTTTCATTAGGAAGTAATTTATTATCTATATTTATAGAAAAGAAAACAGGAAAATGATCAGATATGTCATTTTTAATTATGCCTTTTTTTAAGGATACGTTAAAAACATCAGTGGTTAAAATATTATCAATTAAAGAAGCACTTGATTGAGTAATTCTTGTCGGTTTGCTAATCAAAGGAATCGCACCATTTTCGAAAATGCCATTATAAAACATTTTAATGTTATTATTGACGTGGTATTGAAAACAATCTAAATTCAGATCACCTAATAAGTAGATAAATTTATTTTCGCGGTTACTTTTTTTAATAACTTCATTACATAAAAACGAATTAAAATTTTTAATTTCACCTGAAGGTGGGCGATAACAGCAACTTAAAATTTTATTTTTTAATTCATTGGTTGAAATTTCATTTTAAAACCTCTTTATCAACATCACTGATGCTCATATCATGCCGGGTAAAATATTTTAAGTTATTTTTATCATAAATAAGAACGCCTCCGCCACGCTTATTTGTTTTTCGTGCCAATGAAATTACATTAAAACCCGGCAGTTCAAAATTGGTAAAAGAATTTACGTCATCCGAACTGAACCATGTTTCTGTTAAGCAGATTATATTAAAAAAATTACTAGTTTCTTCAATAAAATTACTAAAGATTTCAAAAAAAAATTTTAAACTTCGAATATTAATGTGAATTGTGCTAATATTATTTTGATCAAGAAATCCTTTAATTTCATGGCTATAAAAGTAGTTGCATTTATTTAGCAAAACATCAGAATCAGTAAAATAATTAAGATCAGGATCAGATTCCTCGTCTAATAAGAAATCATTAGTTCGAAAAAAATCATAAAAACTAGACTCAAAATTTAAGGTTTTATTAGAATCCATTTAATTTTTGTTTTTTCATATTCGAAATGAGATCAAAGAATTTCTTTTATAAATCCCGTATGTTTAATTTATAATATACAACTTTAGCGTACTTACCCTTCGCCCTTAAATCTTTTGCCTCATTCAGGAGTTTTCTCCGCAATTCCAGCGTATGTTTACTATAATCTTCATTTATGTAAACCCAGTGAGCAACATGTACCCGGGCCGCTATCGGGCCTCTTGCAGCGCACGCGCTGGCCCGACGTCGGCGAGCCACAGTGTTACCTCGCTGGCTTGCTAATCGGTTATTTAGCGGTTCACAGACGGCAAATCGATATAGGTGCAACAGTGGTCCGTTACCAGCAAGCCGGTAATGGACCACTGTTGCACCTATATCTATACCAGTTTGCTGCTGGCTAGCCGCCTTAAGTCCATTGACTGCCCGGTTGAAATTGCATGCAAAAATGCATAAATTTATATATTTATCAGGGTTACGTTATAACGTAACCTGCATGTAACACGTATGTGCACTGAAGATTCTATTTATTTTCTTTGAAATTTTAATTTTAAACCGCTAATGATTCACTATAGGTTAGCTGTCGGCAGGCTGTCTTCGGCTTCTGAAGATTCTATTTATTTTCTTTGAAATTTTAATTTTAAACCGCTAATGATTCACTATAGGTTAGCTGTCGGCAGGCTGTCTTCGGCTTCCTATGTCAAAGATGCATTTGGTCTACTTTTGGCATGCTGACGTTGGCGCGACATACAAAACCCGCTTTAGGCCCATCAATATTTAGCCAGTGTGGACGTGCCGCTAACGGGCCTTTATTACCTTGATAATATATGAATACATTATAATTATAATATATGAATAATTATAATATATGAATAATTATAATATAGGAATACTATATGATAATATATGAATACATTATACGAATACCTTGATAATATAAGAATACATTAATGTATTCTTATATTATCAAGGTATTCGTATAATGTATTCATATATTATCATATAGTATTCATATATTATCAGATATCAAAATTATAATTAAATACAAATAATTGTTATTTTAACTTCTTATAATCTCTTACAAGCCATACATTAAAATTGTTCGCCTAAATTGCAGAGTTCTTCGTTTTAATCCTTATTGACTGCCCTCATTTTTCTTCCCCCATTTCTGTCTGCAGCTCCTCGTAAAAAACGAACGACTTCAACCTGAAATTCGCTTTCTGTTATTGACTTTGTTGGTGGATTTTTACTGATTCCCCCTGTTATATAATATATTTATAGTTAGATTATTATAGTTGTATTAAATACTGACTTTTCTGATGATTTAAATGCACATTACACAATAGTTAATCACAAAAATTACTTACTCTGCAGCGCTAAACAATAATTAAGTTTGCGAAAAGCTCTTTTAGTTGAAATGTTTTCCTTATCTCCAGCCTGCCCAACTGTTCCAGTCCAGTTAAATTTTCGTTGTAGGTCGTTGGTTATTAAGGCGTTAATGGCCCTTTTTACAATTTCTCTGATTGATTGGCCACTCTTGCTGGCAA
>NC_088932.1:6562500-6577500 GCF_038396675.1 Hydra vulgaris | reverse complement strand
ATAAGTTGCTATAAATAGTACAATAACTAAAGTAAAAACTTGTATCATTTGTAACATTTTAAATACACAACAGTATTTTAAATACACAACAGCATTTGGCAAAAGCTAACATACCTGCTTTTCCAAGCACTCTAATTATGTGCTCATGCCAAGTTTGTTCTGGTTCTACTTCATCCTTAACCATTTTCTTTATTTTGTTTTGGTTTCTGAAAAAGGGTGGATAGCAACAACAATCTTCTTCTTCAGAACACAGCCAACCTTTTGGAATTATACCCAATTCACGGGTTTCTTTAAGGTCTTCTGGATAATCAAGAAACTCAACTATAATAAAAGCCATGATATGCTTGAGATAAAACCTATTTGAAAAAAAGTTATTATTGTTTATTATTGATCAACTGTTAACATTATTTAGAAGTATTCCTGAAAAACAAATAAAAATTTCTGAATAATATTTTTTTTTTTCTTTAATTGTACAACTAATAACACATGGGAAAAAATATGGGAAAAATATTTCACAGGAATGTGGGAATTGTTATAATTAATTTTTTAATTTCTGTAGTTATTTTGCAACCATGAAGTTGCATTAACTACATTATTTTTCAAAAAAGTTCAATATAAATAATGTCAAAATACAGCAAACTATAAAATCAGTTAAGAAACAAAGTTTATTACAAATACAACTAAAAAATATTTAACAGAAAAATTTTGACCAGATAGTAATATAAAATAAAAAATAAAGTTTTTTGTAAAAGATTTAGCAACTCATACTCATGTACTAAAAATAAGACTTTAATGAGCTTTCACTTTCACTTTTATAATATATTCAGAAATGAAGCATAGGTACAGCAACATAGCATTCCTTGTAAGGTAAAAGTACATATTTGTGTTTTATTTCTGATAAAGAGCATTTGAAGAGCTGTTTTCTTAACAACGACACCATGAAAATTTCCAAATTTTTAGAATCACATGGATATCTGAAAAAATTCTCAATTTTTTCAAAAGATTTATGTAAAATAACAATCTGATCATCAGAGCATCTTGTGATATTTTGCACAACAATTATTGCCCCAGATAATAATCTAAAGCAGCTGTCACCAAAACCAACACAAAATTTTGAGGTATATAGCTCTTTAAATTGATTAGAAACATTCATTCCCAAATTTGAACATAATGGACCATCAAAATGTTCTTTCTTCAGTTCATGTTGTACTGTCAAAATTGACTCAACTTTACTAAGCTTCATATATTCTTCTCACAACTTGTTAAAGTGGTAAATTTGGCCTCCGAACTATTTTCTTCACGTGTTGCAAAAAATTCTCAAACGGAAATGCTGAAATATTGTCCAGAGGGCCTAAGTGTTTGGCATCTTGGGCTAAATGAATCAATCCATGCATATTTTATGTTAAAAATTCAGGACAATATAAGTTTCCTATATCTTCAACAAAAATTATAAGCAAATTATGAGCATAATACGCATATATGTGACACAATGATTCACTCAATAAAATATTTATTGCAACACATAGCAGCATAAAATTTTTATATAACCGCTCTGACAATATGTCTTTCAAGCAAACCATCCCTGTGTACAGTAAAAACTGCCTAAATTCAGATGCCTTCCATCGTTCAAATTCTCTAAACGATCTTGGTTTGCGTGCAAACTCTGAACACACATGTGGTCTCAAAATGACCAACTTTTCTGATAACTGCTGAATCACCCGAGGCCCGAGACGTGTATTTAAAGGTCCCTGTATCCATGCATATATCAACTTTCGCATAACACCTAGGCAAACAAGATGCATGTAATCATGAGGAACTTGAGTAATCAAACCAATAGATGTTCTATTCAACGGGCTTTCCATTATGTGGTGACTGCAATCTGACATCGTAGCAAAAGACAAGTCTGTTCTTAATTTTGCATTCATTTCCGGAAATGTAACTCTTCCAATAAATTTACCACGTTGCTCACATTTGTCACAACCACTGTAAGCATAATGAGCCTTATTACATTTTATAAATGATTTTGCCGGTGTATCACAAATAATTGCTGAAATTTTTACTGCATAATGGTACCCATTAATCATCAATCCATGATTTTCTAGTTCATTAACTTTGTCAACCAAGTCCTCAA
Organism: Hydra vulgaris; assembly: GCF_038396675.1. Taxonomy (NCBI): domain Eukaryota; kingdom Metazoa; phylum Cnidaria; class Hydrozoa; order Anthoathecata; family Hydridae; genus Hydra; species Hydra vulgaris. Next base: position 6,575,369 of record NC_088932.1, on the reverse strand, counting down.
AGAATGCACCTACATCCTTTGGTTTACTATTATTACAATATAGTGCAATCAAGAATGGTTCTTTATTACACTGAAGAATACCATTAAATATTTCTATTAATCCTAGAATCGGTTTTAAATAGTGGCAATCCATCTACATTGATTTGAATAGATATAGTTTGATCTACTAATTGCTAAATGTGTCCACCTGACAATATTCCATTTTTTATTCCTATGTAGCAGTATGAATTATCAATGACCAAATGTGGAAACTTTGATGTCTGAAGGACTGTTTTAGCATATTTTGGTAGATCAGGAAAAGTTTTTTGTAAAAGATTTAGCAACTCATTTAACGCTGATTGTGTAATGTTATGTTTAGTAGACCAACAAGCCAAATCAGAAATCAACTCTTCAGTTTCTTTGTTAATTTTACATTTGTTATTATAAAAAGATTCATCTGAATATCTATTTTCAAACTTATCTTCACTTGTATCAGAATTACAATCTTCAAAACTCTCAACAACTATCGGATTCAGTATCAAGTCATATGCGGTATCTGTACTTAATTGTAACTGATCTGGTTGAAATAAAAAAGCTGAGTCAGAAACACTATCAACTGTTTCCACATCCTCACATAGTTCATGTATATTTTTTTTACTAAAGCACTCGTCAGTAATAACTGTAACCTCTGCACGGATCCTTCTCCATCTGCTCCAGTAGCTTGACATACTTAACCTGGGAGTAATCATTAATACAATACATTGTTTACCAATATAAATAAATATTATTGAGTTTTATAATGTAAATATAAATAAATAAATATATATATATATATATATCCATTATGAGATAAATAAATTTTTATATTACTAATATAACAATTGAATATGCTTAGACTGTGTTCATTGTCAACATGCTAATATTACTAGCATGTTGACAATGAACACAGTTTAAGCATATTCATAATATTTATTATACTGTGCTTTATTAGAAAGAAATTGATGCTTTTAAAAACGCATGTTAACTTTTCGCGGTCCTTTGCTGGCTCTCTATGTGTGGTTAGCTAATCATTCGCTGTAGGTTAGATGTAGGCACGCCTACTTTGGCTTGCCAGCTCAAAGCCGCATTCGGTCCAATTTTGGTATGCCGACGTTGGCGCGCCATGTCAGGCCTGCTTTTGGCCCATCGATATTTAGCCAGCATCGGCGCGCCGCTAACGGACCTTTGTTACCATTCTCACTGGGAACCTTTTGAGTCCATGATTTCATCGTCTTATATTTTCCTAATATCGTGGCTTTGTCTTTGTAGTTAAGAAATCTTACTACGATTGATCAATTTTTTTTTTGTTTTCTGGTAGGTTTTTGCCAGGTCGATGCGCCCTTTTAATTTCAAAGTTTCCGTGTAGTTGAAGTTTATTATTTAAAAATTCCCTTACTTTATTTTCACTGTCTTCCTAACTTTCATTTTCAATTTCTCCAATCCCGCAGAATCTTAAGTTGTTGCGTCGACTTCTGTCTTCAAGTTCTGCCAATTTGGTAATCATTTTAGAATTTGCTTTTTCATTTATCAATGATGTTTTTGATGTTTGATGATCAGCGACTATTTTATCATAATTATTACTCACAAATTCAACAGCTTTATTAAGTTCGCGTAATTCCTTTTTTAGTTCCTTGTTCTTGTCAATTACTGAGTTTAATTTGTTTTCAAGTTTTTCAATTCTATCATTAAACATCTTTATAATAGTATTTTCATGAATTTCCAAAATATCTTTTAACTGTGCAGATATAAAATTTTTAATTTTTTTTTTTTATAACCAGTAAGTAAAAAAGAACACGTCCACTCGCGGTGAATGCTAATGATTTTAAGATTTAAGTTTTCAGATACCTATATATCAACATGCTACTAAACACAAACTAGCATGTTGCTAAAATCGTCTAAATCTCTCTATTGAAAACAAAATTAAAGGTTTGTAATTTTGTATTTGATATTATTAAAATTAAAAGAAGAAATTCTTTTTTACTAAAAATATTTATTTGATCATTGTCTTTTTATGAGTTCGTTCACTTAATCTTTTGTGTAATTTCTTATTGCAAATTGTTATAAATAATACTACCAACAATACGAGAGATTTATTTCATTACCGATTTTGAGTGACTTTCACTCGTAAAATCAATTCTTCTATAAAAAATCTTTATAATTTATTCTGCAAATTTTCAATTGTTTGATTAAAAAAGGAGAAATCTAAAACGCTAATAGTATAAGAAATAAAATTAGACAGAGGTTGAAATTAAAATTAAGGGTCTCCTCTGTATAAAATAACATTTATTGGTTATAAGTTTAACATCTAAATCTTTTTTGAATTTTTACCAATGTTTCTTGCTATAGTATATATATCTATGCTTTCTTCAGAATGCTGCGACCAATAGTTATGTAGACAACTAAGCTATACCTTGAATAATATTTTTAAAGATTATCATATCTGAAATTTTTTCTTCCCAGATAATAATTTAGAAAATGTTACAGATTATGCTTCTGCAAAAGTTTTTTCACTATTGCACATTTTTAAAAGACTTACAAAAAGTCTACTAATCGTCGTTTAAATATATTTACTTAAACCACTTTGTAAACTAGAAGTAAAATCAAATATTGTGCCTTTTTCAACCAAATCATTCATACCAGATAAAGTTGGTTGTAGTGTTATAATTAGGCAATGTAAAATATTTACATTAACCGAATATTTCTATCAAATTTCAATAAATTTTGCGGTTTCTCTATAAGGTGTGGGTTTTTACCACCTTTTACTGCAGCAATAATAAATTAAATGAATGAATTGAGCTTATACTTTGAATTTAGTGTCATAAACAATTTTTAAAGCAATGATAAAATTGTGCTGTATTATTTCTTTCAGGGAAAAAATTGCTTTTGGTGCTACTTTGTTATTTCTTTTGGCTACATTTTGTATCGTTTATAGTTTTCCAACTAATGACAATGTAAGGTTGATATTTTGTTTGTAGTTTTCAAGATAAATGGCTTAATAATTAGTTTTTCTTGTTTTTTTTTAGTTCCTGTTTAACATTTTACAAAAAATATTTTCTGCGATCTAATCAGCAATAACTTTAACTTCGTCTCTGTAAAAAGCAAATGAAAAAGAAGAGAAAAATACTTTTTTACATTCAACAAGTTGTTTTATGTACTTTTATAAAACAGAGTATATTATTTAATAAGTAGGAAAGGTTTTGTGTGTATGAAAGTGCCAGGTTTTCAAAGAGCTGATACCATTATATCTAACTTACTGACATCCGATCATAACTGTATTTTACTCTTTGTGTGGCAACGCTGGACACCTGTCACCCAAAAAAAATGTAGAGTTCTACTAAAATAAATAGCGTCGTAAAGGTGCTCTATATATATATATATATATATATATATATATATATATATATATATATATATATATATATATATATATATATATATATATATATATATATATATATATATATATGTCCGCTTTTTTCACAAATAATATTAGATTAAAGTTTCAGTTTTTTTACCAAATAATTTTTGACAGAGCCCACTTTTTGAATCAGCCGGCCTTTTCTATTTATCTTTTTTTATATGTAAATTATTGTTTTGCGTGTTATTATTAAAACTTCATTATTTTTTCACTATTTCACAGGAAATAAATTTTTTTCAGTAAAATAACTTAAATCAGTTCTAAAATCAGTTTTATAAATCTTATTTAATAAAAATAATAATAAAACATAAAAATTTATTAAAAAAAAAAAAATAAGAGGACTTTATTGGTAAAAAAACAAAAAAACATGCTTTTATTTATTTTTCAAAACACGATTACTCTAGATTGGCTAATTAAAACACTTCGGTACTTTGCAATATTATTTTCTGATATATCATTTAGAGGATGGACTAAGGTTATTATACAAAAACAAAAACATTTCTTTTAAGTCCTAAAAAACTGAAAATCAACAAATTTTAAGGGGGTAAGGTTCAAAAAAGACTTATAAATATTTATTCAATTATCAAGGTTTTAGTTTATTCTCTACATATATATGTATTGAACAATTGGAGAAAACTTGGAGGTCTAATCATTTTTTAATTTTGAGATATCGTGTTTTGAGTTGGTAAGTTATGTTAAAATCTTTTTTAGAAATAAGGCAAATAAGTAAAAAACGTTTTAAAAACATCCCTTTTCATAGTTATATTTTGATGATTGTTTTTGATCTTTATCAATCCAACCTTTCCTAATTCCTGTTAAATCTTTTCTTCTTCTTTTTATTGTGTGGTTGTCATTTTTTAACCATATTTTGTAACCGCTTTTGGTCTTTTTTTACTGAACTAGCTATAATATTTTTTCCAAAGCCTACATTTTAATGTTTAAATACACGATAAATACGAGACGAACCTTCATTCAAGCAAAGAACTGCTGAATTTACACCCAATTCAAGAACATCAGTCTTTACATTAACATTTTTAGGACATCGGGACCAGATAATATTATTTAATCCTTCAGTACAATTTTGAGTTTGCCCATGAAGACATTTTTTCAATAGATCATCGTTACTCAATTCATCAAAGTCTTTCTTGAAAATTTTATAAAGCCATTCTGGCAAGTTTAATTTAGGAGAATAGTTTTCATCTGCATCTGTATTTTTACTTTTTTTTCCATATGCACCAGTTATCTGGGGAATTAGGCAAAGAATATGTCGATGTGATTTGTCTTCGATATTAGTATTATGGCGCAGAACAGCTTTTATGTTTTTTTTCATTTGATACACTTTTTGCTCATCAGTTAAATTTTGTTTTGCAGCTGTTTGCCTTATAGCAATACCAAAAGCAATCTGCAATATATTTACACTTGCTTCAGTTAGTCTCCCTTTTCCAGAAATTTTTTTATTTCCCTATGACACTTCGCGTCGATTTCTCTAACGTGAACCTATTTTTTTTTGAACATGTTCAACACATTCTAATTTTTCAGGTGTAATACTAAAAACATCATATGGCTTGCTTGCAACAACATCATTAAAAGAAGAAGAATCACCATCGCCTAGATAGTATTTGTATATTAAACCATATTGCGAGAGAGAACGAGAAAAAATATCAACTGCACCAGCACCCTCCATGGCTCCTGAGGACTTAGTATGATTAAGACTACACTTGTGCTTTGCTTTCCATGTTTCATATTTTGTAGAACCTTTACTATTTTCTCAAATTTGACAACCTCTGCATTATTTACTCATTACTTGTATATGTAAACATTTTTCCTCCACATATGACTGTAACAACGCCATTTAATGAAGAGTGGCCTCGTGTTTGCCAAGAACTATCGATAGCAACTTGGACAAGTGCTTTTCCTGTGTCAAGTTTTTCTTTTGACTCTTGTTTAGCATTAAGAGCAGCCTCACTCATTGATTTTTATGAAACAACTTGGTAAGCTTCTTTAACGGTTTTACTTATATTGTCAAAAGCATTTACAGTTAAACATGACATATTCATAACTCGTGAAAAATTGACCATTGCTTGATGTCCTTTTTCAATTTCACGGAATCCTATTACCATTTTCAAGTTAACATCAAACATGTTTCTACCTTTTTTATCATTTTTACCCATCTTAGAATTAAAATTACTGTATGTAAAAGAACATTGAGTATTTGTACATGTTAAAATAAATTTATGGGAGTAACCCATTCTGCTAGAATAATCATCAATGATGTTTACTTTACTTTTACACTCTGGACATGAACTAACCAAATCAAGTAACTGTTTGATAAAAATAATATTAACAAGAACAAAATAATCATTTGTGTTGGCATTATTTGTATCTTCGACATAAAACTTCAACTTTTTAGCACTGATACATGAAACACTTTCAGACGAGTTACCAGTTACATTCGTCGTATCTTTAATACATTTGGTGTGCTTATTACCACTAAATTTTCTTTTCTTCGATTTTGAACTGTTTTTATAATTACCCATTATATATTTAATTTATTAACCTAAAAAAAACATTTCCAGTAAACATTGTATCAACACAACTTGTGTTCGTATAATGGTTTTGTCACAAGAAGTAAGTAAATAAATGATCGTAAAATGATGTAATTTGAATAAGTAAAACGATTTTTTTTTTAATTTAACATAGTTAGCTTCTAAACTAAATCTTTTGTAATTGCAGAACAAGAAAACATACAAAAACAGTGGTTAAACAAAAGTTTTCATACTGCTTTTTTCCGTTGCTATAGGCGTTGTTAAGGAAGCTACTTTATATCATAACTGCAAAATGCAAAATAGTAGCTTAAAAAATTTAAATTATTAAAAAATAATTATACCATCATTTTCAGCAATGTTTAAATTATCTAAAATCATATTTTTCCCCAATTTTTTTTTTGGGGGATTTTACACTTTTTATTTCCTGTGAAGCCACCTTAACAACTTCATTATTTTTTATACTGCTTCATTAATCATATTCTACTCGCAGTAAGCAACCCGCAATACGGGTAATTAGTAATTAAATCATTTATAACAATAAAAACACATTAGCAACTTAATATACTAACTAAAAAATTAAATACAAGTTTATCTTTAAATAACATTTTAAGTTTGACTCCCTATCAGCAATGTCATTGCTTATACTTAACGACATAAAAACTGCATTAGCATTAGTTAAGTTCTTTTTAAAATCTGTTACAACACAGCAGGTTCCAGTAAAGGAAAGTCAAATAAATTAAAATACCTAAAAAAAAAAATGAAAAAAAATTTTTAATTACAAAAGTAGTAGTTTTATTTAAAACATTTTATTATTATTTGTATAAGTTAGGTTAATAAAAAAAGCCGAGGACCGAGTAGTAAAGCATAGCCTATTGTGAAGAAATTCATATTAAAATATTTTTAAATATTTATTTTGGCTATCATTTATAACACTAATAACTATTTTAAAGCAGTTATAACAGTAGGAAAAATAATAAAAAAATGGTTGCATTTTTTACATTTTTTTATTAAAAAAATTTAGATGTTTAATATTAAAACAATAAACATTTATAAACTAAGTATATTTGTAAATAAAATATTTTTGAAAATCATTTATTAACTCATTCAAAATTTATACTATTTTGTTAATGCAACTTTTGGAATTTTATATGGAATTTTGGAACAAATGTTTAAACAAAAAAAAGTACAAATGATAAATAAAAAGTACAATTGATAATAAAAGTATAATTAATAACTAAAAATCATCAAAAGTCAATAACTTAAAGTAACTTTTATAAATTAATGTTATTTTTAAAAAAAGTTAAAAAGAATAATAAAATAAATAATTGAAGACAATTTTGAATTATATAAAAAAATACACTATTTTATATAATAAGAAAATATAGTTACAAAGAAACATTTACATACAAAAAAAGTTGATTTATAAAAAACAGGCAGGGGCTCAAAGAAGATATGGATGACTAAAGTCACCACAATCTTTTCATAGAGCCCCTATGTGGGCTTTACAAGTTTAAAATAGAATAAGATTGTTAAAAATACTATGTACAGTTCCAATATAATAAAAAGATAAAAACTTTCATAAATATTTACATTTAAAGAAAGAAAGTAAATAGTATTAATATAATTTTAACGATAGTCATTTAAAATACTGACAAATTATTTTAAAGATAAAAATAAGAGACAATCAAACAAAAAAAATAAAAATAGAAAAAACTAAGAATAATGGAATTCGATGTTCATTTAGAAAAATTAAAAAATTATTTATAATGTTTAAAAATTTCATTTTTTATTAGAAACTTAAAGGAGTTTAGTGATTTTACCGTATTTAAATGTTTAGTTTTTTGAAATGTGTTCCATAGTTTCGGTCCACGGTATGCTATTCCATATTCAGAATACTTGCTCCTAATTCTAGGCAATTTATAAGTATTCCATTGATTTATTCTAAGAGAGTAATTATTGTTAACATTTTTTGTAAATTTATTATTAAAGGTTTTTGGAATCAGGCTGTTATTATATTTATACATAAAAATTAAGTGTTGGTAAATATTAACTTCATATATACTCATCATTTGCATGTCTTTCATTAGTGGTTTTGCATGTTCATATTTTTTTTTTGTTATATATAAGTCTGCATGCATGTTTTTGTAGAGAAAATATTTTTTTAAGTTTTGTTGGTTGATTACTAGCCCATGTAATATTGGAATAGTAAATAAAACAATGTATTAGGCCAAAATATACTAGTTTCAGACTTTCTGATGTTACATATGGGCGAATACGGTACATCAAACCAATTGTTTTACTAATTCTTGATTGGATATAATTTATGTGAGGAAGCCATGATAAATTTTCATCAATAAGAATTCCTAAGAATTTTATTGACTCATTTTTTTCGATTAGTTTATCATCTAAAATTAAATTTGGTAATTTTAAGGGAAGGTTTTCCTGTTGTGATTTTTTATGGAATAGAGTATACTTTGTTTTATCTACATTGAGTGACAGTTTATTAGCCTTAAACCATTCACTGACATTCCTTAATTCATAGTTCATGTCAGAGTAAAGTTGCCTAATGTCATTGTTCGATAAGAAAAGATTTGTGTCGTCAGCAAACATTATCGCGTTAAGTTTTGCTGAAGCATTATGCAAATCGTTTACATAGATTAAGAACAGCAAGGGACCAAGAATTGACCCTTGCGGAACTCCACACATAATTTTTAGTTCACCTGATTCCTTATTAATAACATATTGTTTTCTTTCAGTGAGATAGCTTTTTAACCAATCATAGACTTTATTTATTACTCCATAGTGTTTAATTTTTTCTAAAAGAATGAGGTGATCAACCGTATCAAATGCTTTTGATAGGTCAATAAATAATCCTAGAGTAAAGTTATTGTTTTCGAATCCTTTAGTAATTTGGTCTACTATTTCAATTATTGCGTGTTCAGTTGAATGGGTTTTTCGAAAACCAAACTGTTTTGTGTAAAATAAATTATTTTCATTAAAATGGTTATAAATTCTATTATAGATTACACGTTCAAATATTTTGGAAAATACAGAAAGTACTGATACAGGTCTATAATTAGAGATTTCTGACTGATCATTGTTTTTGTAAATTAAGCATACTTTTGCCAACTTTAGTGCTTCAGGGAAAATACCTTCATTAATTGAAAGTTTTATAATATGAATCAAAGGTCTGGAAATGTAATTTTTGTTTAAAATAACTATATTACTAGAAACGTCATCAAAGCCAGGTGATTTATTTTTTTTAAGAAAAGAAAAGGCTGTTTCATATTCTTTAAGAGAAAAGTCGCTATCGTGAAGTATTACGTCATTTAACGATTTAAGATATAATTGAAATGAGTTGGGTGTGGTTATAATTTTTTTAGCAAGGTTCGGGCCAATATTTGTAAAGTATTTATTTAACTCATTCGAGATTTTTAAAGGACAATAAATAACAGTTTTATTGATATTTATTCTTTGAGGCAGTAAAGCCGTAGTTATTTTGTTTCTTCCCATTATATTATTAATTACATCCCATGTTTTTTTACATCGAATTTGTTTTTTGTAAGTTCTTCACTATAATAGTTTTTTTTAGCTTTCATGAGAAGATTTTCGTAAAACCGTTTATATTTTTTGTATATCTTTTCATTATCTTCACTTCTGTCTTTCAAAAATTTATTGTAAAGTTTTTGTTTATTTTTTGAACATTTTATGAGAGTTTTATTCATCCAAGGATTTAGTATTGTTTTTTTTTTAATTATTTTAAAAAAAAACCTATAGCTTAATAACCAAGAGATGTAATTGTAATTTTAAAAAATAAATATATACTCTTTGCAATAAAATTAAATTTGTATTTATTTATTACTAACCCGTATTACAGGTTGCTTACTACTAAAAAAAAAAAAAAAAAAATTTTAAATTTTATTTTGTTTCTTATCTACAAAACAATTTAAATAAACTATATAAAAGAGCTATAAAATCAATGGAAATGTTAGGCTAAAAATATAAGTGCAAACCTTTAAAATTTAATTCATTAGTTTAACGACTAGTCAAAAAGATTTACCATATTAACAAGATTTACAAAATGGTCAAAACTAACAAATAAGAATTAAACCAATTATATTAAAATTTTCAAGGTAACAATTTTTAAATAAAAGATTGAATAAAATAATTTTTTATTACTCAATAAAATAGACATCTGTAGGGGAGATTAACCACCATCTAAATAATAGGTGTTTTGACCCCCATACTACACCCATCTTTGAAAAGATGTTTGGGTCAAAGGACCAGGCTTGTCAATGCGATATCGTTTGTAGTCTTCATATGTAAGTTCTAAAAATAAAAATAATTGATATTTTAATAAACTTAACTGATGGAGTTAAAATTAGAATTGCAAAATTGATATTGAAATTATGATATAACTTCTTGTAAATTTTGCAGAAATAGTGAAAATGGAAGCAAAACTACCTTTGTATTACGGCAACATAAAAAATTGTTTCATCAACAAATTTGATGAAACACTTTTTTTAATGCTGACAGATCTGGCTCATTTATCCTAAATAATTATAATCTATAATTGTATCACTTCTTGCTATAGAATACATATTGATTGTCTAGCAGCATTTCGTACATTTTGAGAATAAATAATCTCATCTCTATCTATCTCTTTATTTATGTGATAACTACTTTTAACTTGTCTAACCATGACGTAATAAATTAGGTATAAACTAATTTCTTCTTACCAAGCAGCATTTCATATATTTTGATGACGATTATTTTCAGCTTACCTAATTATTTAATATAGCTCTAATCATTTCAATAAATTATCAATTATTTATAAGTTGTATTTCTTCTAATAACTTATTTAAGCCTAATATCAACCATCCAAAAAAAAAAGGGAAACGAAGTTAAATAAAAATATCAAAATAGTCTAAAGTGGTAAACATATCTACAAAGAGGTAAACATATCTACAAAAAGAAAAATCAACAAAAACTTGCAATCCTAATAACAAAAATATTATTTGGTAATAAAAACAAAAACACAATGTTGAATCTTACTTGGTTTCTCATCTATAAAACAATTTTATTTAACTATTTAAAAGAAAAAAAAAACAATAAAAATCAAAATGCCTTATGTTAAACAATGTATTAAAAAAAAAGATACAAATGCAATTACTTAAAAATATATATGATATGTAAACCTCAAGAATTTAACTCATAAGCTTAACATGGTTTGCTATTGAGGTCAAAAACTAATAAACAAAAATTAAAACAATTTATTACAATTGTTATTAAAAATAAAAACCTCTAACAATTTAATTTAGGATTTATTAATACCCATATTTCTTTGGCAATGTCAGTAAGTATATTTTTATCTAAAGTAATTAAAAAATGAAACCATTTAAGAACAAAATTAATAATCTAAATATATAATCAGATACCTTAAAAGTAAGCATAACACAACATTCTTTTGACAACTTCCAACATAATTTGTTTTACTTTCTACTACTTTTTTCTATTTTATATTTTACTACTTTCTATACCTTATTTTTTTTTATCTGAAAGAAAATATACGTATACAGAGAAATATAGCATATATTGAAATATACGCAAATTTATGTAAATACACTTACATGTACACAAATAACAGTCTTTATTTAAAGAAAATGAAACAGGTTATAAAAATTAGAAAAACACCAATAACCAGCAACAAACAAACATTTATTCAATTTTTTATTGTAAAATTATACAATGAACAACATCAATTCCACTTGAAACTTTATCAGCTCTTATCGGCTTGTAGACCTTGCTTGAAAGACCACGTGGAGTAAAGAAATGCTTTTAAAAAAGTCTAGAAAGTTCTCTATTAAAAACGATCGTAAAACGACACTAACACTATTAAACTACAGTATTCATATTTAGATGGAAAATAGTTGTTTGAATAACTTTTTCTGATGTCGTCAAACGTAGGGGGCGTTTAAAGTTTTTAATAAGGTTTAAATAACTCTTTTTTAATTATTAAAATTTATTTTTGTTTCAAACTTCATAATATTATGTCAAAACTTATTTTGTATAATTGTATTCACTCATATATCACTAGCATAGTAAATAAAAGTAAAATCCCTTAAAATCACTCTGATTCATAGATAACATTTATCACTAAAACGTAGTGAAAACAATTTGTTCTTTTGAGTAGTGTATTTTGATTTTTTATAATCATTTGACTAGTTTAAATTGATATTTTGTTTTTCTCATTCCCATTTATAATTTTATAACTTCAAAATTGTTTCTAAGATTTTTTTTTTAGTTTTTAACGTTGACGTTATATAAGGATATTTTTTAATAATAAAGTAAAACTATAATTGAAGCTGTCTTATCATTTGTTTTGTCATTTATTATAAAAGAATTATATGAATTAAAGTTAAATTTGATTTTTTGAAGTCTAGTTAACAGATTATTATTTTTAAAAGACTTGTTAGTTTTAAAAAAACGTTACGGCTAATTCATAGCACAAAGTGGTTCTTTCATTGACAATACGCTATGAAAGAGCTATTTTCCCTCTTTTTTTAAAATAGGTGTATGACAGACTATTGGCATTGATATCCAACTTATTTTAGTTTTATATTATTACCCAATAAAGAAACTATTTAAATATAAACAAAACATTTTTGTAAAATAATCAAAATTGACTTTATTTCATACCTTCTCAAAACTGGCTCTTTCATACACGCTCTCCCCTATGTTAAAATACTCTTTTTATAAATTAAACGATAAATAAAGTTTTTTTCTGGTATCTGGTGTATAAAACTATCGAAATTCATTAACAACGATAGAGTTGTTGTGTGTAACAGCTCTTATTTTAAATTGAGTATGGTGCATTGACGTAATAG
>NC_088932.1:6512500-6560000 GCF_038396675.1 Hydra vulgaris | reverse complement strand
TTCTACTGTTCTTAAATTCTCTACTGTTTTAGTGGATTGACACTTCATCAAAAAAATCATTAATTTGTATATCTTTTTTACCCATTGTAATTATGCAAAAATCAAATTTAATTTGTTTTTTAGTTCTCCAAGTTGCATTTCAATGCTTGCCATTTGTGAAAAATGCCTGAATAATTTTACGAGACAATTATATCTTGAAACAATAATGTTTATGACATTCCTAATAAACTATGCTTCACATATAACATTTAGAGTTTATAAAAATTAAAGCAACGTTTCACTAATAAACAAACAAACAAAAATGAGAGGAACGCAACCTTTTTCATGATAAAAATATATACTTGCTGATGAATTCATAATGTTTTTATGAAATATGAAAATTGCTGGTGCGCATTCAATTTCAGGCACTGCCACAAAACAGTGTTTGTTTACGTTTACTGAATGAGATATAGATTGTACTGCAAAATTTCATACCACAACAATATTTCTTGTATCTTTGTAACTAGTTTTTTTATAATATTGTTTATTTGTATATCAATAGAAAAAGTAATTTTTAAAAACAATATCATCTATAAAAATGTATAAGATAAATCTAAGTAAACGCTTATATAATAGAAGTATTTATTCGTCATTTATAAACATTTTATAACGATCTTGTTTTTACAATTTCTATCAATAAAATTAAAATAAAAACAAAAAAATTAGAAACGACAGGAGTAAGTTATACTTTTCATAGATTCATTAAGAACTTTGTTCCACAGACGAGGTCCCCTATATGAAATTGATTAATCAGATGTTTTGAAAGTTGACTTTGGTAAATTAAAATTATGAACAAAGCGCCTCGTTATGAAAATAGGATTAATTTTGAGAAATCAGTTATTAAAGGATTTTGGAAGCATGTCATTTTGATATTAATACATGAATAACAAGTTTTGGAACACGTTTAACTCAAAGACACTAAGAGCTTTAATTTCCTAGAGAAACGGCTTGGAGTGGGCATATTACTTATAATTCTACTTGCTTGTTTTTAATGATATTCAAATAGAGTTTGTTTGATTTAAACCAGTCATTAATGTTTTCCAGTCCACGATTTACTGTAAAGAAGATTATTTTTATAATAGAATGGGTATAAAAAAGGTTAGCATCAACAGAAAAAAGAACAAAATTAGGCATGTTTGAAGATAGATAGATATCATTTACGTAAATCAGAAAAGTAAGTGTCCAATAATAGAGCCTTGAGGAACTCCGCAGCTTATTGTTTTTAATTTTGTACACGTTGAATCATGAGATACTCCTTGTATTCTATTTTTAAGGTAACTTTGCAGCTATTTTAAGTTGTTGTTTATATGTTTCTAGTTTGTACAAGAGAATTTTTTGATCAACAGTGTCAAAAGGTTTTGAGAAGTCGATGAACAAGCCTAGAGTATAATTTTTTTTAGCAAACCCATCCAGAGTTTGACTGGCTAAATCAGTTACTGCATGATGTGTTGAATGACCTTTTCAGAAATGAAACTGTTTGCTGTATAAGATATTTTTTTCAAGATAACTATACAGCCTGTTATAAATAGTACGCTCAAGCAACTTTAAAAAACAAGAAAGTATAGATATAGGTCTGTAGTTAGATGGCATAGAATTGTCGCCATTTTTGTATACATGGACTACTCTTGCTATTTTTAAATAAAAAGGACAAATACCAGTTGTTATTAAAAGATTGAAGATAAACAAAAGAGAAAATTTAATAACCTCAAAAACCGCTTTTAAAACAATAACATTATTATCATCAAACCCGGCACTAATATTTATTTTAAGCACATTAAAAGGATGCCTGAAGTTCATTTAGAGACAGTTCCAACTCATCCATTACATAGTGTGTTTTTTTAAATAGGATTGGAATGTTTTATTTCCAGGAGTTATATCTGCTGCTAATTTTATTCTTATGTTTATAAAAATTTGTCGAATTTTTCAGCTATTTCTTTCTCATCAAATATTTGTTTGTTCAAGTTTAATTTATTTAGAATAGTGGTGTTTTTCTGTAGTTGCTTTTTTGCTGTAACTTCTTTAATTACTTCCTATGTCTTTTTACTATTTCCTATTGAATGTTCTAAGAGGTTAAAATAATAAATTTTTTTGTTTGCTTTTTTATTTTTTCAAAACAATTTTTATACTTTTTGTATTTAATTTCATTGTTAAAAGTTTTATTTTTTAAAACGTTTTCATACAACCTTTGTTTTTGTCTGGATGGTTTTCTAACACCATTTGTCATCCACGGATTATTTAAATTTTTGGAATTAGTTGTTTTTTTAATTTTTGTAAAGGATCTTTCGTATTGTTTAGAAAACAACCGTAAAAATAAGTTGTATGCATTATTAGCATCATAGCACACGTTAAAAGATTCCAATCAATTTCTGTTTATAATTCTCGAAATTTTATAATAGATTGGCTGTTTATTTGTCTAAGATATGTTGCGAATAAATTTTTAGATTTAGGAATTAAAGAGTAATTTATAAAAAAATTCGGAAAATGATCGCTGATATCAGTTTTTGATATTCCACTTTTGATTTGGCAAGTCATGGCAATATTAGTGATAATGTTATCAATAATTGAAGAAGTATTGCGTGTTACGCGTTGGTTTGTTAATTACAGGTATTAAACTTTTCTGAAGTAGAGTATTTACAAACCGTCTAGCGTATAAATCATTATTTATTTTTTGAATATCTATGTTAAAGTTACCAATTAAGTAAATATGTTTTTTAATGACTTTTGGCAATATTTTTTAAGGGTCTTTCATATGCTTTAAAGTTACCATAAGGTGGTCTGGTCATTAGGTGGTCTGTAAAGAGAAGTTATAAAAATATTTTTGGTTTTCTGATTTAGAATTACAATTGTTAACGACTCACAAATAGCGTCATTGACACTGAGGTTTAGTAAGTTTCTAAAAGTAAAAGAATTAAGAATAAAAATACATACGCCCCCGCCGACGCAGTTTTTCCTGGGTTGGTGTATTGAATTATAACCTGGTAGAAAAAAATTAAATTTTAACTAATCGCCAATTTGACACCAAGTTTCCGTTTGACAAATTATACTAAAATTGTAGTTTAAGTTTTTTAAAGTTATTTTAGGGGATTCAACATTTTTACTCATACTCCTGATGTTCAAATTTAATAATGAAAAATTGGATAATGAAGAGTTTAAACTACTTGAGGCATCACTTATGTTAAAATAAACAGTATCTATTGAAAAGTTATTAAATTTATTCACGTCAGGGTCAAAGTCATTTGTTAAAAGTATTGTGTTTTCTTTAGTAAATATATCAAAAACATTCAAAATATTATTTTCCGCCATTTAAAAAAAAAAATTTATATATGTTACCTTTAAATATTCATTTAAAAGATATATAACTTTTTATTTTTAATTTTTGAAGTAATAACTTTATCATACCTAAAATAAACATTTTCACCATTGGATCGCCTTTTCTTTACTTCTGCAAATAACTTTTTTCTTATATCCACAGAAAAAGTCTTTGTTCACATACACGTTTTTTCCTTTAAGCTTAAATGATTCTTACAAAATATTTTATCTTGTCTTTATACCTCAGCAAATTAATAACAATTGTTTTGGAGCGTTCATTTCTTTTTCATCCTGTACGACGAGCCTGCTCTACATCTATTCCATTTAACCCTAATTTATTTGCAAAAAGCGAGTGATTTTTTCATTCCAGTGTTTCATTCCAGTGTTTCATTCCAGCTTTATTTCAGTCTTCATTTCAGTTTCATTCCAGCTTCATTTCAGTCCAGTGTTTCATTCCAGCTTTCTTTTTCAGTTTCCAACAACACATCTGTTTTCAGAATTTTTTTTCTGGATCTATCATCAGATATTCTTTGTTTTTCCCTAATATTTTCAATAAATTATGTTTCTTTTCTTGATTTTTTGTTTTCTCGTTCGTTGATACTGGCAATTTTTTTATCGAACAGCTACTCGTGGAAGTTCAAGCTCAACTTTACATCTTCTACATCATTAACTAATAACTTTATTTCGTTAGAATTATCATTACTTTTTTGTTCCACTTTTTCTAGTCTTCATTGAATATCTTGGTGTTTGCACTTAAAATGTCGATAACGATTTGTTCTTGCTGTTTTAATATAATCACCATCTCATTTTTGTATTCTGAAAACATTGCTGCAATTTCTTTTTTATATTCTAAAAACATTTCTTTCAGCATTTTTTGAATTTCAACAATTGTGACTGCCATATTTATCAAACTTTTCTGTTGTTATTTTATTTTTTCTTCTTTTTTTGTAAATAAGTATATGTTATTATAAAAATTTGTTTAAAGATTAAACTTATTTCAGCCCTAAAAAACAACACGTCCGCTTACTTTCGTGCACATTGCACATTTTAAATATTTGGCTTTTCATAAGAAAATTCTACTACTGTAGGTTTCAGCAGTCATTCCATAACCAGAGTACACCTTAATGTCTACTAAAAATATTTTATAAACAATACTAATATATTTTACAAACTATTTTCAATTCAAAATCTTCTGAATCTTGTATAATATTATTGTATTTACCTTCATTACATATTATTATAGCAGTTAAACAATGATCATTCTCCTTGTTATATGTGATACATAAAAGAAAGCTATCCAGCGACTTTTATTCTATTGTAAATTATTTTTAATAAATACGTTTTTGTTGTAGTTGTAATTTTTATGCTAACTGAGTTAATTATAATTTACTTTAAACTGAAATAATTCAATAGTTTATTGCTTTGTTATAAATTTAAAAGTTGAATGTTTTGTTATAAAAATGAAAGGAGATATTTAATAAAAACTGCATTCTAAAAGAGTTTGATTTTTTTATTTAAAATCGAATATCATCAATACATTAAATTGAGTTTTTAAAAGTAATGATATTGAAAAATATCGTATATTGTAAAAAAATAAACACAACGGTTCTTAATAAGTAAAACACTGTTATTTTGTAAACATCTGTAACAACTAACTTTTATAAGTTCAACGTCGTTTTTGCTAGCATATATATAATTTGTGTGTTTTTGAATCTATAAGAGTTTTTACTACAAAGTTTAATTTATTAACAACAAAAAAAATTGTAAACAAAAAAGTAAAAATAAAAATATAGAATCAATCAATCTTTCATTGAAATATTAGGGAAAAATTTAACTAGAAGACATTTATTTTTTATTTTTGGGAGATTTTCACCACTCTTGGTGTTTAGCATAATCAGTTCATCCATCTCAAACATCCCCTCTAATCTCAAATTACATTATTACCTGTAAGTTTCCTTAAATTTTGATAATCAATTTGGACTTCTGGGTTCTGAGTCAGAAATGTAACCTCTGGGCTACGTCTGCGTTGATTTATGTTATTTATTCACGGCTTTAACGTATTTGATGACTGCTAATGTACGTTACTTAAGGTTTTTGTTGCATAATTGTGACCCTCGACATCTTTATGAAAAATGACTTTCAATAATAGGGTTCTATCTACGTGAAATTAACTACTTTTAATAAACAAAAACCTAACTAGGATAACAAACTTTCATTAATGGTCTCACCGTTACGGAAACGTAGAATAATAATTAATGTAAAATCATTCTTAAAAACACGCTGCATATTAAATTTATACAATTGGGTTAAATTCATTGATATCGTCAAAGATGTTGTGTTAAACTCTATAAAACCCGCTCATGAAATCAACGTAATTTTAGCTTACGTCTTGATCGTGACAAACACGTATTTATATTAGTTGTATAACTCCGAAGGTGAAACTAGATGTGCTTAATAGAAACAAACTAGATGTACAAAAAAAAAAAAAAACTGTTTGTGAAGAACACGCAACAACATGCGGCATTTGTATTGAGACCTCAAAAATTAGGAAAAATTTTTTTTTTGTTTAACGACATGTTTTTTAAAACACGAAAAAAACATGTCGTTGAACAAAAAAAAAGTTTATTGTTATAGGTTTATCAACCGCATACAACAAATTGTGATATTTAGATTGGAGCTATCGCAACTCAATCCAAATTATATATATAAAAATTAGTTGTTACCAAAAAGTATTTATACTTTATCAAAACTCAATTTTGTTAGAATAATTCATATTTGAAAAAGTATAAATTACCAAAAAGTATTTATACTTTATTAAAACTCAATTTTGTTAGATTGATTCGTATTTAAAAAAATATCGTTTAAAACTGTTTACTTTTAAATAAGATTTGCGTTAATAAAATTATTTTACTAATTTATTTTTACGTTTTGTATTTTGAAGAAAGTTTTTCAAAATAATGCTTAAAGTCTACCATAACAAATTGGGTGATTGTATTCAGTCAGGTGATTGCAGCAATCTAATTTAATAAATCTTTCTAATAAAATAGGTATGCAAATAAGTCCTGCTGTTTTAATGTCTCGTGATTTATTCTTAGCTATAAAAGACTTTTATACTTTCAAATAATTTTTTTTTTTGATTTATCATTAGGAGACGGTTGAATTGAAAATTAAAAAAAATTAACAAGTTTTTTATAATGTTTAGAGATTTTAAATAGGTTTTAGTTTAAAAAAGTTAAAAACAATTTAATGAATACGATTTGATTTTCGTTATTATTAGTGTTGTAACAACGTAAAGTTATTAGCTTATAACAATTTTGACTAACTTTTTTACTGACTTTGTAAGATTTTAATTTTTAAACTTTAAACTGCAACTCTTACTGTATATTTCGTTTTGTGTAAAGTTTTTCTTTCGCTTTGTATGAAATAGCACATTTTCTATATGGTGGCTTGAATATCATTCATCACTAGAAAATAGAAATAAATTATAAACTCATTTCAACAAGTTTTTTCTCAGTATCAAAAGTTATATTTGGTTAGAATTTCTTGGCCAAGTAAAAATTTAACCGTTGCTATGGAGGTTGTCAAGGGCGCTTTAAAAAGTAAGGTTCAGTAAAGTTACATACTGAATTTTAAAAAATGGTTTTCAGAATATGATTCTATGATAAATTTTAGATTAAATAAAACAACAACAACATTTTTGAAAACTTTGATATCTCTGAGGGGTATACCACCTTAAAAACTTGATTGAGTATTCTCGTTTAAGTTTAGTTGTATCAATTAGTAAATCTGGTAGTTTTAAGGAGAGGATTTCAGATTCTGATAATTGTGTAAAAAGAATATATTTACTTTTTCCAATATTTAGAGAGAGTTCGTTAGCCTTAAACCATTCTTCAGGTTCTCAAGTTCTTGATTAACAGTGTTAAATAATAGGCTAATGTTTGTGTGGCTTAGGAATACTTGCGTATCATCAGCAATAAGGACAAAGTTAGGTATGTTTGAAGATAAGTATATATCGTTAATATAAACGAGGAATAACAATGGACTAAGGATCGATCCTTGTTGGACCCTACAAGTTATGTTTACAAGTTGTGTTACAGTATTTTGGTATGATAAAGCTTGTTTCCAATTATTAATGTAAGAGCGAAACCATTTTCCATACCTATACAGTTTATAAAGAATAATCTCGTGGTCAACTGTGTCAAACACTTCTGAAAGATCGAGAAAAACCCCAGTAGTGTATTTATTTTTGTCAAACCCATTTATAATTTTGTTGACAAGTTTGGCTACGGCGTGTTCTGTTGAATGGTGTTTATGAAAGCTTTATTGGTTATTGTTTAGCAGGTGGTAGATTACAGATATGCAGAAGGGGATTTTCAATAATATCGTAGACATTTTTTACAACGTTCACGCTAATGTCATCTAGTCCTGGTTTTTTGTTTTTGTTGTAAGGTATTAAATGCACTTTTAAGCTCATCCGGAGATAAATCGAGCTTGTTCATGACTGAGGCTTTATTTTCTAGATACGATTTATAACATTTTTTTTCCAGAACAATTTTATTAGCTAGTTTTTCCCCAATTTTTATAAAATAATTATTAAATTTCTCTGCAATATCTTTTGCCTTATTGGCTACTGTATCATTCTCATCTGTTTTTAAGTATTGCAGCAACACTTTGGTGGCATCTTTTTTTTCGCTGTTACCTCTTTTTTTATTACACCCTATGTTTTTTTGGTGTTACCGCAATAATTTTCTAATAAGTTGCAATAACAGATTTTTTTGGAATGCTTTTTTAATTTTTCAACTAGATTTTTTTATTGTTTATATATTTTTTCGTTTTTAAATTTTTTTTTTTTTTCAAAAACTTTTCATAAAGTTGTTGTTTTTTTTTAAAAGGTTTATTAAGAATTTTTGTCATCCAAGGACTTTTAAGGTTGTTAAGTTTAGTTAACTGTTCAGCTTCGGGAACGCCCTTTCGTACAAACTTGTAAAAGTGAGTTTAAAAAGATCGTAATTTGTGTTAGTACATTTGCAATTATCAACCTGATCCCAGTTTTCCATTGTTAAATTGTTTCAGAACTTTGTTATATATTTTTTAATTTGTTTGCCTTTCTGTTATAATCATTGTTTAATTTTCTTTTTTGTTGTTGAAATTTTTAAGTAGAAGAAATATTGGAAAATGGTCACTTATGTCTTATTTCCTTAATAAAAAAGCCAACTCGAGAGTTACTCGAGTTGGCTTTTTTATTAAGGGTACACTACACCGTGCTGTAAAAGATTATTTAAAAAGCGTTTGAAACTTCTATTAGTTTTTATTTTTATAAGACCCAAGTTAGTATCTCCCATTATGTATAAGTGCTTATTTTTAGCTAGTTCTAGGTACTGAATTATATGTTTTTTTAAAGATTTTATATTGCTATCTGGTGGTCTATATAAACCAATTATATACGCATTTGCTTTACTTTTGTTTGTTAATTCAACCGTGAAAAGTTCACAGTTTGCATTCAGTAAGCTGAGGCTTTCTAATTTTTTAGAGGGTATTGTATTATGTATAATTTTTTAGAGTGTATTGTATTAGAGACATATTCCTCCGCCAGTACCTCTACTACAAGTTTGATGGAGAGCTTTATATCTTTTTTATTGAAAATTTAAGTTTATGGTATTTTTGGCTTTGCACCATGTTTCTTAAAAGCGTATTACCGTAAATTCGTGACTTATGTCTTTTAACATTTCTTTAAAGTTTTCAAAGTTTTTGCTCATGCTGCGTATTATTTTTTCTAAATCTATCTTTAAACTTTCTTAGCTTTTCAATTATATTTTGCGATGTAATATATCATAATTGCTGTATATATAATAATCCTTGTTGTATATATAATAATCCTTTTCTACTGGCTCGTTGTTTTGCTTGAGGATAGTTGCGACTTTTTTGTCGAAAACTTCATTGGAAAGTTTAAGCTCAATTTTATATCTTCGATATCTTTTTCTATTATCTTTATTGTGTTCGCATTTTCTTTAGAGATTTCTTTAGAGCGAAATGACGATTGGGTCGTCATTTCGCTCAGCACATTCAATAACTCATTCGATGAAGATAAAACATAATGTTTTCTGTCAACATATTCGGTTGTATGTATTTTATGTCTAAAAATTCTACAAGGTTGTTCCAAAAGTGGATGTAAACAAATTTAGTGAAATAAATGCACTGATTCAATTTAATAACAGACTTTCTGTTTATAGTGTATTGACAAATAACACAATGACCTTCCAATTCCATTACTGTATTACTGTATTGCTGGTGCATACAAATGCTAAATTTAATATTATTAACTTATTGAAATGCATGTACAATTTTTTATAACGACCTTTAAGCTTACATTGTGAATTTGCAATTACAAATAATGTATTCTCACTTCCATATTGCGATTTCCTAATTGAAACTTTTTTTTTTTCCAATTACGTATTGCGATTTCTTATTTACATGTTGGGTTTCTCGATTACATTTTAAAATTTCTTAACTACATTTTGTGTGTCTTAATTATATATTGTGATTTCAAAATTGCATGTTATATTTCTCAATTGCATCTTACTTTTCTTAATTACAATTTTCAAGTTCTCAACTAAATCTTGAAAAGGCATAGTAATGTAGCTTATTTGATGCAATATTATTATAAATAGTGTTTCAATTTTTACGCATGCACATGCACATTGGGAGTTATCATGGTTAAAAAGGTAATTTATACTTTGTTTTCTTATTTCTAAATTGTTGTGTTTTTTACACTAGAAGCTAAAATATATTTGATAACTACATTATACTGCATGTTATTAAAAATGTGGAAAAATTTGATTTACACAACGTTTACAAAATGTTTTTAAATATATTTAAAAACATTTTAATTTGCACTTTGAATTTTTTACACAGTATACTAATTAATGTGTTTTATAAATAAGTAATTTCTTTTTTATAAATAGATAATTTATCTATCTCATATTAGCTCAACACAGAGATACCACAGTTGGATCAGCACATATGATTATGGAAGATTGTGAGGATAGTGAAGATGATGATGTTGAAGATTCGGATTCATTTTTCGTTTATACTACTATGTCTTCGAGCTTGACTGTATCAGAATCAGGTTCTGAAGATAATAACACAGATGAAAGTGATGGCAATCAGTTTACAGACGTTCATCTACCAGCCACTGCAGAAGATTTTTTAAAGCCGCTAAAAAGAGCTAGAACAACGGGTGGTCTTGCTTATAGACAAAATTAAAACAAAGCTCAACAGTTAGATCTTATAAGCAATATTTTGGCTGACAAAAAAATTTCTGAAACAAATCCATCTAAAAATTCAAACCAATGGAAAGATGAGCGGAATATTGTAAAACAAATTCAATTTACTGCCGATCCTGGTTTGAAGATAAATATGGAGAGCAAGAAACCATTAGATTTCTTTGGACTTTTTGTTACAGAAGAGCTTATAAATACTATCGTAGTTGAAATTAATCGCTACGCAACGCAAGAAATAAATAAGCAGCGTCCCCTCAGAAGAAGATCATGTTTTAAAGATTGGAAATTAATAAATTCAGAAGATATGCGGCAGTTTCTTGGAGTTCTTCTTCCTATGGGGTGTGTAAAACTGGCATCTTTAGAACATTATTGGTCTAAGAACAGTCTCTATAGAGTTCCCTTATTTTCTAGAATAATGCCACGAAATAAATTCCAACTAATGTTACGGTTTTAGCATTTTATTAACAATGAAGATTCAGGTAGTGGACGCTTGTGTGAAATTATTGGACTTCTTGATCACTTAAATAGTACAATGGATAACATCTACTTTCCTGGTAAAAATATATCAATCGATGAGACGATGATGCTTTAAAAGGGACGTCTTGTATTCAAGCAGTATGTAAAAATAAAAGACATAAGTATGGTATCAAGTTCTATGAGCTTTGCGAATCAGATGGTATTGTACTAAAAGTAAAAATTTACTCTGGCGAGACAACTCTCTGTAAACATTTTTTGGGTCAAACGGGAGTTATTGTTTTAGACTTAGTTGAAAAATTACTGGGAAAAGGTTATCACCTATACACCGATAACTTCTACAATTCCTTTGAGTTAACAAAGCACATGATAAATCAAAAAACATGCAATTTTGGTACTTTAAGAACTGACCGAAAGTCAAATTCAAAAGTGCGTACAAAAACAAAATTGAAACAGGAAACAGGAAGACGTTATAAGCAGAAGCAGCAAGGGTGTAGTGGTTACTAAATGAAAAGACAAAAGAGACGCGCTATTAGCAACTTACATTCGATGCAAATGATTGAAGTGACAAACAGGAGAGGAGAGAAGAAAATGAAACCCAACATTATTAAAGATTTCAATCAATTTTTGTCAGGAGTAGATAGGGCGGAACAAATGGTATCATATTATGATTGCCTAAAAAAGACAATTAGATGGTATAAAAAAGTAGCACTTCATCTCTTTGATACTTTTGTGTTTAATGCTTACTGTCTAAACAGCAAATATGGATTAGATAAAACAATTTCCTTGCTTAAGTTTAGAGAATTAATTGTTGCGGATATATTGGGTGAACGTTTGAATTAAATTGTGCCTCGAATCACCAACAATAACTTCCGGTACATGTATTCAATACCACCAAATGATAAGAAAAAACTCCCAACAAAACCATGTCGAGTCTGCTCTAAAATAAAACGTAAAGAAACACGATGTGAATGTGCTGTTTGTGAAAATAGACCTCCGTTATGTTTTTGCAAATGTTTCAGAATCGTATCATTCGAAAGAATAGGTTTACACTTTAATTTTCATGAAATAAATTAAAGCATTATCAACATTTTACTTTTATCTGTTTTAAGCTATTTCTGTTTTTATAAGCATTTAAATTAGGTTCCTTGGGTTTTTAAAATAAAAACTTGAGTGTAATATTTTCTGAAATCAAATGTGAAGCGAAGAAAAAAAAAAGTGAATTGACATAGCCAGTCATGCACAAATATTATTTGAAATAAGTTAGTATAACTACGAGTTTACTCGTAGTTGGCAAACTCATGACGCCGGCTTACTACGAGTATTCTCAAAGATGGAAAATATCAAAGTCCCACTAACTACGAGTATGCTTGTAGTTGGCAGCAAACGTGTTAATGCTATTGACGTCCGTAGACGTCCAAATTAAAAATTAAGACGAAGTTTGACTAATTTGGACCTCCAAGGTTGTCTAATTAATTCATGGAAACCCGGAACAGATTTGTTCGTCTATGACGTTTAAGGACGTCAAATGCCCACTGGAATTTGGTAAACGCTCCTAAAAAATTTGTCAAACAAAAAAAATTAGAAATTTGAATAATACATTTATAAAAAGTATTGTTCATATTATATTCATCATTTTTTGACTTTTTTTTTGGGTTGCAAAATTGTCTACATAAAATTACCTTTTGAAGAGTTTATTGAACATGTTTTTTACGTATTTTATACAGATTTTTGACGTTTATAAAACGTGTATTATACGACAATCGTATATATTTGAGATTCGAATTAATTAACTATTTATGCTAATATAAGTGGCATAAGTTAGTAATGTCTAAGATTCTAAGAAATCTTAGACATTACTAACTTATACTTAAGAAATAACCTAAAAGTAAACAAGTGGAAAAACACCACTGACGTTTTTAATTGGTTTAACTGCATATACCAGACAAAAATAATTGTTTCTTCATCCAATTCGACATAAATGAATTTTACCCATCCTTAACTACCGAAATATTTAAAAAAAAACGTTTCCTTTGCAAAACATCACACCACAATAAAAGACGACCAACTTAGAATTATAATACATTGCCGAAAATCCCTCCTCTAATGCAGCAAAACAGGTGGATAAATAAAACGAATTATGAAAATTTTGATATAACATCAGGCAGCTGCGATGGCGATGAAATTTGTGAACTTGTAGGGATCTACATACTCAATAAACTATCCAACATAATTATAAAAACCGACATAGGGCTTTATTGTGATGATGACTCGTTGATAGTATGTAATTCTAACAAACTACCCAAAGTAATTATAAAAACAGACGTAAGACTTTATCGTGATGATGGCTTGTTGATAATATGTAATTCTAACGGCTAAGGAATGGAGCGAATGCAAAAAAACAAAATCCAAAAGTTTAAAGACGTTTCAAATAAATATAAAAACAAATCTTAAATCTGTTAACATCCTTAATGTCACTTTTACTTTAGCCTAAAACACCCGAAAAACTTACCCAACAAAGTTTATATTGGATTAACGGAAGGTGAGTGGAAAACCAGATATAACAACCACAAATCATCATTCAGTAATGTTAAATACAAAAAGTCGACCGCGATATCAAACTACGTCTGGGATTTGAAAACCCTATACTAACATGTTCTATTCTCAAGTCATTACCCCCCTACTCAAATATATCCAAAAGGTACCCACTATATCTGTTTGAGAACTTTACTAGTTTATCGTACCAAAACCTGAGGAACTGCTAAATATTAGAACGGAAATTATATCAAAGTGCCGCCACAAAAATAAATTAAAAAAAAAAAATTACAAACCTCGCTACAAACCTAACTAACAAATAAAAATAACTATATAATCTAATTCATATATTTCTAGACTAACTAATAAACTACTTACTAAAAAAAAACTCAGAGTTGAAATATTATATTTTATTATATTAGCATATATACATTAGCTAATTCCTGGTACTGCGTATCTCTCTCTCTTTCTCTCTCTCTCTCTCTCTCTCTCTCTCTCTCTCTCTCTCTCTCTCTATATATATATATATATATATATATATATATATATATATATATATATATATATATATATATATATATATATATATATATATATATATATATATATATATATATATATTAGGGGTATGACTAAAAAAAAAATTTAAGAATTTTTTATTCCCCATGTAACCATGAGTGGAGAAATTATATTTATAAACATAAAATATATTTTTTTTATGTAAATTGTCAAAAAAGATCACCCCTCAAGCTAAAAATAATTTTTTCTATCTTTTTAGTGAGTTATAAATTAGAAATATAATAGAGAACCCAATCTTACTCAATATACGACTGTGATCACAAACATCATAAATTCTACAGATTTCTTTACGAGATAACTGAAACTTTTAATAACTGCAATTTTCGATTTGAACCCTGTTGGACCGCGCGGAAGTGCTTCAGCATTTTATAATTGGTTTTTTGTATATAACCGGAATTGTCTTGTTTAACTTTGTCAAACTGTTATCTTGTGTTTTGAACATTATGTCCAAAAATAGAGTTGCTTCAAACAAGAATAAGAAAGTTTGGGAATCAAGTTTAGTAAGGTTTGAAAAAGCTAATACTTCCAGAAAATGTACTACTGTTGTTAAAAGTATTAGTGAAATGAATAAGATGCCAACAGAACAGCGTATCATTGATCGATTTAAAAGTTTGTCATCAAATGTGAAAAGTAGAAAGGAGAGAATTGCAATTGTGGCTGAAGAAACTAAATTGCTATGGAGAAAGCTAAATATTCCTATTCAACAAGGGAAATCGGCAGCAGAAAGAAAAATAGAAAATGTATTGAAAAAACTTGACAAAGATAGTCGAAAACCCGGAACTCAAAATTTTACACGATTGTTTGACATAACCGATGAGAAAGGTGAATGGTTGTGTCAGGAAGATAAAGAATTTTATTGTCTTCAAAAGTCAACAAATGGAAGAGCTGGATATTGTACCACAATTAAAGATGCTGAAGGTATTCATCCAAGAAAATTAGTGTTGATAAAGAAACAAATGTCCATCAGTCAAGGACAAGATTTTGTTGAATCAGCTAGTGAAGGAGAACCTTCAGAAAGTGAAGAGCAGTGTTCCAGCAGTGATATTGAAGCTGAAGGTCCTTCATCATCATCTAAAAAACAAAAAACAAATTCAGCTGTAAATTTAGTGATTTCTGCTAAGATTAGTACCAAAAAAGCACATAAAGTCTGTAAAACTCTTTCAGAAAGTGGTATTTCTATTCATACTCCAACGCAAAGTGGTATCTACAAAGGTGTTATGAAAGAAGGAGAAAAGTTGAAAGCAAATTATATGGAAAACCTAAAAAATGAAAAGTGGTCTTTGCACTTTGATGGAAAACAAATAAAGGAATTGGAACATCAAATAGTTGTTTTGAAAAATGAAAATAGTTAGGTTAGGCTTGCTGTTCTGGAAATGATGAATGGAAAAAGTGAAACAATATATAATGGGATAAAGCATGTGCTAGATGAGTATGAGCTGTGGCCAGCCATAAAAATGATTGTATCTGACACAACATCTACAAATACAGGATTAAGAAATGGTGTAGTTACACGGTTACAGAAACATTTTAAAACCATTGGACTAGAAAAGCCTGTTTTTATTGGATGCCAACACCATATTCTAGATACTCTTTTGAAACATGTCATGAATGATCTTTTTGAAGTCACCATATCTCCATTACCCTTTTGTGACAAGGTTGCAGCAAGATTACGAAAACTTGAAGCTATTGTTTAGTAATATTGAAAATCCTTTGACGAAAGTGAAGCGAACTCGCTGGAGAGATGACATGGATTTCCTGAATCACTTAATAGCATGTTATAGAAAGTTTAAAAGCACAGGTAACTTTCCAAAAGTTAATTTCAAATCACTTCCTGCTATAAGCAATGCAAGGTGGAATTCGAGAGCCATTTTTATTCTACTTGCTTACATTTTAGTACCAGAATACCAAGAATCAGAATCAGCTCAAGCAGCATGTGACTTCATCTGTGGTTCATGGGGTGATATATGGTTTGGGGGTCACTACTTCAATCCTGCAGACTTTGTTAATCTATTAGAAGCATGCAATGAGCATCCTAAAGCATTGAAATCATTGAAAAGGTTTTGGTCCACTGAGCCAACACTAATACCAACACAACGTTCAAATATATGTGCAGAACGTGCTGTGAAAGTGATGCAAGACTTAATGCCATTATGCCATAGCATAGAAAAACTAAATATTAAATACTTATTGTCAAATACACAGTAGAAAAATTTTAATTATACATGTTTATTGGTTCCTATAAAGTAGTGGAAGATGTGTTGCAAAACTACATTTTTTAAAAAAAATTTACAAATATTTTTTAATTGGGGGGTGAACTTTTTTGACATATAGTAAAAATGCTTGTTATTTTTCTGATTTTTGCACAAAATCTCCACTAAATTTAGTATGGGGATATAGGGTTGCAAAATTGTCATATCCCTAATTCCTTATTTTAACATGTAACAGAGAAAGTTTGTTAAATAAACGAAATGAGTTGATTTCAAAATGCAGGCACATGAATAAATTCCTCTTATCTTTTTTTGACACCGGTGATGAGCTAATATTCTTTTTTCCTTTCGTTGCAATCAATTATATTTTAGCAAGGTAAAGATCCCACTACACAGTATTTTGTAACTTTTCCAGGTCTTTTTTGTTTTTGATTTTGTATTCAATTGCTATTGATTGCCGCGAAGGCGTGAAACTTAAAGTACTATAGAAAAGTTGTTTTTTCTTGTTTAATATATATATATATATATATATATATATATATATATATATATATATATATATATATATATATATATATATATTTATATATCGCTCTATTTGAAACACCTTTTATTGAGCACTCTTTTATGACTTTTATGATGAGTTTTGTTTTTGCTTCGTTAATATGTATATATATATATATATATATATATATATATATATATATATATATATATATATATATTATATATATATATATATATATATAAATATATATATATAAGTAAATATATATATATATATATATATATATATATATATATATATATATATATATATATATATATATATATATATATATATATATATATATATATATATATATATATATATATATATCGTTCTATTTGAAATATCCGCAAAATGTCCTCCACATATAAAAGAAATGGCTATGTTTGAAAATGATTTAATTAATCTAGTTAAAAATAATAAATTTCGTAAAATGACAACAAGTTTTAAGAAAAGCTGACTAGCAATATAAAATTTTTGCGCAAATCACATGAAACTTTAACTAGAGCTGACAAACCTTCTAACACGTCCAGAAGTTCCAAAGAAGAATATAACCACCTCCTTAAGAACGCCGTTACATATACATATAAAAAAGCTGACCAAAATCTGGAAGATCGAATAAATGTTGAAAGTTTTAAATATTGAAATACCTTTCAACTAATCATGATGTTTTTAACTGAACTGAATTAAATGGCACCTTCAACTGTTTTATCACTCTAAAAAAAAGTAATATGTCACGCCACGAAATCATTATCATTTAACAATGGTGAAGCCTGGATTTAAAAAAGTGGAGGTTTATTTGATGTCACCATAGGAGCCTTTAATGGCGCAGAAGTTAGTGAGTTAGGTAGAATACTTATCTTGTTTCAATTATCACAGTCTTATAATGAAGATGAATTCGGATTGTATAGAGATGATTGTCTAGCAGTGTTTAAGAACTGGAGTGGCCCACAGATGAAAAAAATTAAAAAGCATTTTGTGAAAATTTTTAAAGACAATGATCTTCTCATATCCATCGACTGTAATTTTAAAATTATTAATTATCTGGACTTAACGTTAAATCTTAATGACAGCACTTTCCAACCTTACTTGTAGCCTGGTAATTCCATCAGTTATATAAATGCTGACTCTAACCACCCTCCTAGTATACTGAAAATCTTCCTCAAACTATCGAACTAAGATTGTCAACCAATTCTTCAAACGAAAATATTTCTTAAAAAATCCATTCCTCCTTATCAAGGTGCATTATTTAAATCAGATTTTATCAGCAAATTCGCTTACTGTTTAAATAAAAAAACCGATCCCATTCAAAAATCACAAGCGAAACATAATCTGATACAACCTACCTTTCAGTACCAATGTTGCAACATAAATAGTCGTTTTTTGAACATGATAAACCTGCACTTCCGGTTGGTCACAAGTTTTGTAACATATTTAATCGAAATACCATTAAAATAAGCTAGTCATATATGCCAAACATCAAGTCCAAGGTAAAGATGTGGAAAATTATGCAACTGTCTCAACAAATCCAACTGCCCCATGAACACTCAGAGCTTGTGAAAGAACGTCGTATCAAGCCACTGTGTCGTCAAATAAACCTAACTACAAAGAAAAGTATATTTTGGCTTATGTGAAATTCAAATCAAATTTTGGTGTGCTATTTACCTAAAATCTTTTAACATTAATAAATATAAAAATGATACCGAGTTGTCTAAAGAAATTTGGGACATAAAAGACAAAATGTTTACACCCTTAATTATGTGAAAAATTGTAAAACTTTGCAATCCTTCTTAAGCTTGCTTATACGAAAAAGTCCTTATTTTAACATATAAAGGTGATAACTTGATAAATAAACAAAATGAGTTGATTTCAAAATGGGGACACAAGAATAATTTCCTATTATATTTTTTTGACACCGGTGAATAGCTAATATTTTGTTTTTTCTTTGGTTGCAATCAAGTATGTCTTAGCAAGGTAAAGATCCCACTAAACAGTATTTTGCAATTGTTAGCGGGGTTTTTTGTTTTTGATTTTGTATTCAATGGCTGATAATTGCCCTATAGGTATGAAACTTAATGTAACATAGAAAAAGTTGTTTTTTCTTCATCAATTATATATATATATATATATATATATATATATATATATATATATATATATATATATATATATATAAATTAGTAAAAACACTTATCAAATTTTTGATAATTTTAGATAAGTGTTTTTACTAATTTATTATTGCTCTGTTCTTTTAGAACATTGAGCACTCTGTTTGTGGAATACACTAATATAATTTATATATATACATTTTTTTAAGTCTTTGGCCATATGATACTGAAAACTAACCCTCTTTTATTTGCATTTAATGTTTAGTCAGGTAACCTTTTTCGCTTGAAATTTAAAGTTTTATCATAAATATATAATTTTCACAGATTGTTTTACTATTATCATCTTCACACCACTTTAAATTAAAATAATTTCTTAAACTACAGCTATTTTATCAATAGAAATGTCAAAATATGATTCGAAATTAGAGCAACTAATGGGGGTGTTTTACCATAGAATTTTGTAAAATGCGTTCACGACCTATTTCCACAAATTTTGTTTATGTACGCCACTAGTAACAGTTTCGTTTATTAATAAAAGGAAGAAATAATAATGAATGTATTTATTGTATAGAAATAAATTTAAAGTTATAAATAATGGCTAAAAACATAGCTAATTTGTACAGGCAAAATGTTATTAGAGTCAGAACTACCAACTTTAAAAGACATTTTGCGATTAGGTCTCTTTCTTAGAAGGATTGAAGAAAATGACCAAAGTTAAAGACTAACTTCTGAAAAATTGTGAATCAGGTGATTCAACCAACCTTAACACAGGTTTAATTTTTATTTTTTTAAATGGTAGTTTAAAATTTTACGTACTTATTTTTTTTACAGAAAATAAAAAATTATTATATGTTGGAAAAGCGGAGTTATTTAATTTTTAAAGAAAAAACTAGGATTCAATCTTATCTAGATTATTTGTGCGCTACATACTAAGGAATTGCTACTTATGCATTTAATGTTAACTTTAGATGGAAAAATTTTATCTGAAAATAGATTCTTAGGAAACATTAGAAAACTTATTAACATAACTTATCAACAAATTTTCCTATTTTGACATAAATCCCTCAGCTTGAATTTAAAATAGCATCAGGTGTTTTTCCTGTTGACATAAAGGAGGTTCAAATTGGTCCACACAATTATTCAAGATGGTTAAATCTTGCAAAGAGACTACTTTGAATCTGGTGCTCTAAGCATTGTTTAGAAAACAAAGATCTACAAAACTTGAAATTGTTAGCAGAGTTCATGATGGGTGTTTATTCTATTATGTTGTTTGAGCTTAATGTAATAAACTTAGTTATATAAATAAAGATATAATTCATTAATTTACTTAAATACCATAATTTACTTTAATATTTTTAACACAATTGTGATTATGTAAAAGAAAAGTAATTAATTTTAGCCTAAGCATAGCTGGATTCAAGGTCCACACCATATCCTTGAACAACTAGTCTTGGTAGAAAAACAAAACAAGTTTAATAAGGAAATTGTATTACTGCATTTCTGCTCTTCTGCCTGGAATGCACACAGTGAATGTATTCTTCAGACAATCCTCTGCAGTTCAGATGAAGGAGAAAAGAGATTTTAAGTGCAGAAGATAATTGATGTTAAAAACAAAAAGGATGTTGGAGAAATAGAAGTATGTCAGTGATAAATACTGAATCAAATAGTCTAACAGATTTAATCAATTGGCAAACAGAGGAGATCGGTGGGTCATTTTTTCTTGTTGTTTGATGAAAGATGATATTATACATTTATTAATAATCTAATGACTGTATCAAACTTTCCTAATCAATTGTCAATCTATTGAACGCATTGTAAAAGAGGTCATTAGGGCTTCAATGTCGATGTGTGATACCGAGAGAAGAGACTCTCTTATGAGGGCTACAATGGCTCAAAGAGAGCTGATGCGTGTGTGCCAATTTAAGAAAGTTTTGCTGAAATTTTGTAATCAGTAATTTAACTTTTTATAATGGCTAAACAATTTATTTCAGAAAGATATGCGGAAAATACTGTTATCAATATTATAATGTCTTATTAAACGTATAGACTTAATATACCATAAAATTGTAATTTATGATGTAACTTTAATATATTATTGATGTAACTATGTATATATATATATATATATATATATATATATATATATATATATAATATATATATATATATATATATATATATATATATATATGTATATATATATATATATATATATATATATATATATATATATATATATGTATATATATATATATGTATATATATTTATATATATATATATATATATATACATGAATATATATATATATATATAAATATATATATATACATATATATATATATATATATATATATATATATATATATATATATATACATGTATATATATATATATATATACATATATATATATATATATATATATATATATATATATATACATATATTTATATATATATATATATATATACATATATTTATATATATATTTATATATATATATATATATTTATATATATATATATATATATATATATATATATAATTTAATGGATTCCAGAAAAGCAACTAATGGTAAAATGTAAAATTTGCCGAAGCTATTCTGTTCGTAAGTTAGAAATTCAAACTTATACAATCTAACTTACTTCACTAAGTGCACCAACTAGAAGGTAAGCCATCGGACTTTGCACCTCATATGTTAGTTCTAATACTGCCTAAGGTTAGCTCTTCGTTTATAAACTCTTTCCTATTCTTAATAGGCGTCAATGTAAAAGAGTTGTAAATGTTAACAAAAAAAAAAAGCTCTTCATTACTGGATTCTTTCCTTCATATTTTTGTTATTGGTTGCATAACTGCAGTTAATATTGTAATAATAATGTAATAATATGATATATTCAAAAATATTCTAAATATGAATACGCTAATGAATATTATTATTATTATTATTATTATTATTATTATTTTTATTATTATTAGTGCGCATAGTTACGCCTATTGTTCGTATTGTTACTTATGGTTCTGTATTCTGTAAAATACACTACTTCTTAGTTTTTAAGTAGTTTCTAGACTTTTTTAATGCGCGGTTATATGTTCCATGCGGTCTTTCGAGTAAGATCAGCAAGAGTTGATGTACTTTTATTTTTAAGAAGATTTGATGTTGTTCATTGTTTAAAATAAAAATTTAAATAATCGTTTTTTTGTTGTTGGTTGTTTTTATTTTTCTAATTTTTATAGTTATTTTTACAGCCTGTTTTCATTTTTTAAAAGAAGTTAGAAATAAAATGTCTGGTAAAATAGTTTTTTTTAGTACTATCTAAATAAGAATACTGTAATTTATCTAATCTTCTAAATATGAGTACTGTAATTTAATAGTATTAGTGTCGTTTCACTTTTTTTTTTAATAAAGAATTTTCTAGGCTTTTCTAAAAGCGTTTCATTACTCCACGCGGTCAAGCAAGGTCTTCCAGCCGATTAGAGCTGATAAATTTTTTGTTTCAAGTGGAATTGATGTTGTTCATTGTTTAAAAACTAAAATTTGTTTATTGTTCGTTGTTTTTATTTTTCTGTTTTTTTTAGAAGAAGTTAAAACTAAAATGACTGGTAAAATAATTTTTTTTAGTACAATGTTTCTTTTTTAGTAAAGTGTTTTACTTTTGTCTTCAGACTTTTTTGATCATTTTAAGCAAGCATTGTTTCATTTTTTAGAGTAGTTAGAAGGAGCTGAAGGCCTTTTTCGTAAGTATATAGTGTATAGTAGTTTATTTATAGTTTATATTAGTAACATAGTTATATTAGTTTATTAATAGTTTATATTAGTTTATATAGTATATAGTAGTTTATTTATACTTTATATTAGTAAGTTTTTTTATAGATTATAGATTAGGATTAATGAGAATAAAAAATTTTTTTAGACAGGCAAGCTGACAGCGACTTAAGTAAGTTTTATTATTTAGATTTTATTTGAAGATTTCTTATGGTGAAACACTGTGTAGAAGTAAGAAAAAGTTAGATAAGTGTTAATACTATTATATATATATATATATATTTATATATATATATATATATATATATATATATATATATATATATATATATATATATATATATATATATATATATATATATACATATATATATATGTATATATATATATATATATATATATATATATATATATATATATATATATTGTCGGTAAAGTTTCTTTTTTAACTTTTAATTTGTTTATTTATTTATTTTTTAGTTCTCCTTCAAAGGCGAGTTGGTAAGTTAGGCATACTGTTCTTAATTTATTTTGTAATTTAGTATAAACTAATAATATTTTGATAAAGTCTACAACTTTTTTTTTACTATTTTTTCAACTTTTTTTTATGTAAATGTACTTATGTTATGTACTTATGTAAAAAAAATTCATATATTTACAATTTTTTCCATCTAGATACATTGTCAAATGGCAAAGGGAAAATTTCATTTAAAATGTCTTATGTACGTGTTTTTATTTATCTTTTAGCAAGCAAGAAGAACATTTAAGTTTATGTTTTTTTTAGATAAAACACCTAACGGTAATTATAAGTTCTCAACTGCTATAATATTTGCTTTCTTATAAGTAATACATTATTTTAATTATAATTTTGCTCCATCATTTAAAATTAAAATTAATATATATATAAATATATATATATATATATATATATATATATACACACACACACACATATATATATATATATATATATATATATATATATATATATATATATATATATATATATATATATATACACATATATATATATACATACATATATAAATTTTATTTTTTGTAAATAACTTTTGCTCTCCTACAGTAAGTGTAGGGTAGATTATGATGAGCATCTTAAGCGGAAATTGGAATATTTTCATATATAATTATGCTGGATCCAAAATTATTGCGAATAATCAATTTTAAGGGATCTCTATTTATGATTCACTTAGATATTTGGACACCCGAAATTTTTTTTTAAAAACACAGAGGTTTTAAAAAAGTAGCAAAAGTGCTCATATTACCCAAACCACTTGGTAATATGAGCATTTTAAATTAGGTCAAAAAAATAACATTAATTAAATTTAAAAATACTAATCTGACAATTAGAACAAATATTTTTTTATCAAAAGCATTATCTAATTTTTGGCATAAACTTAAATTTAAAAAAAAGAGCCTAATATCTCAAATATCTTCTGTTTTTTAAATATATTTTGTTTTGCATAATTTATGGACAATCCCTTACTGTTGTATATTTAATGTCTGTTTTCTGGCCTTTTTTAGTTACATGTATATAGAAAACATGTTTGTTAATATTTACTGTAATGTGATCTTACAAACATCTTAAGCTATTTGCTAATGCTTTGCGTAATTGTTGTTTTGTTACTGTTGTAATGTTTTGTGCTGATAGACAGCTTGCTTACCTTCTCGTTGGTGTCTATCGTTAAAAATGATTACAGGTAGTTTCACTAACTGCTTTTAATCATTCACTAAAAGTCAAGATAATATTTAATATTACAACAGTACAATTTTTATATCTCATCATATTTTTTTTTTATCTTTAGTGTTATTAATTGGCTTTTGATTAAAAGATTTTGGTTTCAAAACTGAACACCATTGTCAAAATGCTCTGGGTAAAGTAGTTTTTAAAAATCCGGTTTCTATTTTGTTCTTTTTTAATTTTTACTAACTTACTTTTCTATAACTTCCTGCTAATATGGAATCAGGTAAATTTTTAAATCACGGTGATTCAATACTTATGAAAGCTTGTGATTTTATTATGCGCATGCGTCTGATACAAATAGTAAAATATATTAATATTTATTTACCGTGTTAAAACATACTATACAGCTTGAAGCATTGTCTCACATTTTAAAAGGAAATTTGTATGTGTTTATTATAATTTAAATAAATAAAATGGTAGTTTACATATTTTAGCTGCTATATGCACAAAATCCAAGTGAAATTTATGTTTTAACTTGTACTATACTAAATGGAACAATAAAGTGTAATATGGTTTAAAATAACACATAATATACATTTCAATTATGGTCGAAGCAAAATTTTTATGACATTTGGGTTTGTTTTGTATAAAAATATTATTCATTGTCTTTCCAAAATTATAAATTCATAACCTGTCATTTTTTTTATGAAATTTAATTTCAATATTTACTTAAGAGCTTTTCAAGAACATCTTTTAAAAGATGGTTGAAAAACACCAACAAAAATTATTAAGAGTTTGCAGAATTGGTGGAAATTTGACAGGAAAAGACGTTTTAACAATTGCCGGTAAGACTGAAAGAATATTTAATATTTTTAAAATAAAAACAAATAAAGATTGTTTAGAGGTTCACCCACAACAAATATGCCTTAAATGTTATTCAACTATGAGAAATATTGAAAAACGAGGAAATAAAAAACTCAATGTTACACTTTAAAGTTGGTTAAAATGTCCAACAAAAGAGTGTAAATGTATTTTTGGTAAGGTTGGTCGAAAACCAAGTCCCAATCTTGGAAAACCGGGAATTTTTAAAGGAAGGACTCAATTAAATATAAACTTGTTTTTTGAGTCGTTGCCCTTACCTTTAAACAAAGAACTAATTTCTGAATTGAATCTGCAGCTAAATCCACATATAGCATTATGTATTTGTAAGATTTGTGGGATCACACAAATCTTACAAATACATAATGCTATATGTGGTTATATGTACATAATGCTATATATGGTTATATTTGGTATACTGGTTGACTCATTATTCTCCCGGGAGAATAATGAGTCAACCAGTCATAATCAAAGATTGTCAACATTCGTTTTGCAGTCTATGTATTACATCAAATATTAAAGGTAAACTTGAAAGTGAAGCAAAATGTCCTATATGTTCAACCTACATCATGATTATAAAAATAGCCTTTGCAGTTCTTTTCATATATTAGAGATAATGAAACATTTATATATGGCATGCAAGATATGTGGAATAAGTTATTTATAAGACAAATTTATAAACCATGAGTGCAAGAAAGATAATTTAAGAAATAACTGCAGCACAATGGTTGATGATTTATATAAAGTTAATAAATCAAGTCATATTCCACGTGATATTGAAGATGCACTGTTGCATGTCATTAAACAAAAACTCGATAATTCGAAAACAAATACAATAGAATTTCTATCTGGTGGGCCAAGAGTAAGAATAATAAAATTTGTAAAGTACTTAAATTTGAAATAAATAAAAAGACTTGATTGTTTTTGAATAAACATAATTAAGATTTATGTTAATTATATATTTATAGATTCATTTATTATTATTTTTGGTTTATAGCCCATTTTTTTAACTGTTAAACCTTAAATGATAATTACTTAATATTGTAGGTGGTTAAATTCAAAAAATATTAACACTGCTTCAAACATTAAACAAAGAGTAGTTGCAAATGACTTGGCAGGGAGTGATCTTGTTGTGTTAAATGCAGATTTTACTTTTCAAAATAAAAATAATAAGTTAGTTTTTTAAATCAAACTTACTCCCTGGGCATATATAGACAATCTGCCTGAAAATATTGAAATTATGCTAAATATTCTTGAAAGGTGTGGAAATTTGTAACTGAAAATATAAGTATAAAGAAGAGTAAATGTTAAAAATGTTTTTCTTATATCTTATGTATTTATTTGAACATTCTAGTTATAACTTAATAAAACATAAAAAATGATGAAATACTCATTAAAATTGGAGGTGGTTGATTTTAAATGAGATACCGAATTGTAAACCAAGACCAACCAAACTCAAAATCTAATACTATTGTGTTCAGCACATTTGAGGCAAAAGATTATCGAATTAATCTCATGGTATGGCTATCTCGATATACACTACAAGTTGACCAGATACAAAAAATAATATGGCAGTGAGTTACAATTTATGAAGAAAATAGCATCATAATTTAAATAAAATTCAAATATTTTATGTTGATTTATTTAATTTTAAATTTTTTTAGAAATTGTTATGTTCGTGTTTTTACGTTTGGAGATTATGATTTCCTTTGCAGTGTATATGGAATCACAGGAGCTATCGGTAGATTTTCTGTATTTTAAGAGATTTTATGTAATAAAGGTTATCATTTTGTTTTATTTTCTTTAGTTTACTTAACACCCTACAATAATGATAGTTTAGCTGTTTTTATAGGTTGACATTGCTGTTTTTTTTGTGATATAACCAAAAAAAATATTCAACTGGCTCCAATTAATAGAAAGGACAGTGTTTCACAAAGATCTTTAAAGTCTTTAAACATTGATTTTCATCGTTTTCAAAGTAATGACGGAAATTTAAAAAAGGCGAAGTTTTTTAACAATGTCATTAATGAAACATTTAATATTCCTCTAGATCAGGTTATTTATTTTCAGCACTATTTTTTGGATTTTTAATGCTGGTAGTGGTTTCAGTGGTAGTGATGGACCAGTTGATGTTAAATCTAAAAAAAATTATAATTTTGTTTTTAGGTCGCTGTACCCGCTTTACATATATCTTTAGGTACCTATTTGAAGTTTTTTAACATGTTTGAAGATGAATGTCACTTAACAGATATAAAACTTGCTGCAGAACTTGCATTACAAAATAATGCTATTGGAAGAGAGGATTTTGACAAATATGTTAACATGCATATTCAATCAAATGTTATAAAAAGTATTATTGATGACTGTGATAATAAAATAACACTTTTACAAGAAACAATTTCAGTGAAAGTTTTATGTGAACCAGATATGTGAACCAAAAATATGAATTTTATTTAATTTAGAACAAGACCTTTGAAAGCTACAAAAAATATATCAATTTCAATTCGATTTCCAACAATTTTTGTAGCATATGTTTTAAAATATTTTTTTAGATAAAAGAACTAAATTCATTGAATGAAGCAAACATTCTTGATGAAATTTCAGGTCCCTGCATTCAGCAACTTGATGAAGTTTTAAAGGCTAATCATGTACAAAGACAGGCTTATCATGGGAATTGTTTTGTTGGAAACCATGTTCACACAATGCTTAAGGTTTTTTTAATATATTATATTTCAAAATCTTTATTAATAAAAATATTTTAAAAATTATTTAATTTAACATATTTAATTTAGTCTGAGCCTTTGCTGGATTTGTGCAATTCTATCCCAAAATTAATTTCTAATCTTGGTTTTATTGACACTGATGTTCATTTACTATCAAATAATGTGAGTCAGAAATTTAAACCGTTGTTTCAATATTATTCAAAATGTCATACCTTCATGAACAACTCGCAATCTTTTCAACAGAATGATATTCAGGAGCTACGTAGGAGTTAGAAATTTGATTAATTTATTTACAAAATACCTATTAAATTTTTTTCATATTCGTTAATTATTTAATTTTAGAATCAGCAATACGCAATCTTATAAAATTTTATCGCTTGACTTGGCCAAATGAATCTATAACTCCGAAGATGCACTTGCTTGAATCCCATATTCTTCAATTTATTCAAAAATGGGGATAGGGCATTGAAGTTTATGGGGAACAAGGTGGCGAAAGTTTGCATGCCGAATTTAAAAATCTTAATCGTTTATTTTGGCACATGAAAGGTTGTAGTCGCTTGAAAAGCACTTTGAAGGAACATTACATACGAAACTATCCAAAAACCGAAGCATTGAAGCCGGAAATTAAAAAAAGAAAAACATTTCGAGCGTAAATTAAATTGAGTCCAAATATGTGTATATATAGTTTATATTTGTTTTGAAATTGTATCGTAATTTTGATACGAAGATATCAAAATATAGTATTTATCCTAACAAATGCATTATTATTAGAAAGGATACTTTCTAGAACTAGAAAAGAAACTACCCTCTCCCGCATTCTTGGATTTTTGCCGTATGCACAGCCAGGAAATAGACGCATGGGTATTTTACTAATTACAATATGTTAATAATCTATGTTGGATACAGGATTGTGAAATGCGCTTCTTTTTTTATTATTATCAGCAGTGGCGAACTGGTTGAGGGTGCCAAGGTATAATTGCACCCTAGACCCCTACCTATCCTGAAAAGGGTGGGCCCACTCGGTCAACAGACACAATATCTCATGAGCATCATTCGTGCATGCTATCATAATTATCACAATAATATTTAGCATGCATATAAATTGTTATCATGAAAAGGAATAGATTATCTGACGTTATAGAACATTAGAGTATGTTCACCAAAAAATTGCAGAGTTTTCTAGTGAACAGATTCTTTTATTCTTATACATTTTTTAGATGATATTGTATTTCATACTACATATAGCATATAAATAGAAAAAGAATTACTAAAATTGCATTTAACCGTGACATCGTGCAAGTTTAGGGTTTTAAATTTCATAAAGCAAAAAATAATAATTTCAACAGCTTGCCGTTAAAGCGTGCAACTCTTTTAAAAAAAATGACAGGTTAAAAAGAAATATACAGATGTTTTGGGCATTTTTTACAGAATCTAGAACAATTGAACTTTTTAGCCAAAAAATTTTCAAACAAAAGATACTCGTTCAAATGTCTAACAGATGTTTCCGTTTTTCAGAAAAAAAACCTTGCATTTTGAACATTAAAATTTTCTTTGTTTACAAACATTCTTATTGATTTTTAAGTTTTACTATCAACACTCTAGGATGGAAGACTTCAAAAGTATACCTTGCTGGTTATTTAATGAGAAATAAGTAAATGTTTAGTAAGAAAAT
This sequence comes from Hydra vulgaris, assembly GCF_038396675.1. Taxonomy (NCBI): domain Eukaryota; kingdom Metazoa; phylum Cnidaria; class Hydrozoa; order Anthoathecata; family Hydridae; genus Hydra; species Hydra vulgaris. The sequence goes on along the minus strand of NC_088932.1, from coordinate 6,530,180 downwards.
AAATCTTGGAATTATCGTTATTTATCGGAAAATCACTTCGCCATTTTTTTTTTGTACTTTTAAAAAAAAAACGTGTGCGCATGCCCACAATAAAATCCTATGTTTAAATCACCGTGAAATATGTTTAATTATAGTCCCTATCGGTAATAACTATTTTTAATTATTTTAATATGGTTTTCTTTACAATAGGCTATGCTTGGCTCCTCGGTCCTGTAGATCAGGGATGCCCAACCTTTTTACAGTAAGGGCCATTAATTCGTTTCAAAATCAACTTGAGGGCCACAAACATAAAATACCCAAAATAAAAATTATTAAATTTGAAGTTTTTATTTCAATTTAAATAAACAGTTACACTCATAGTTAAGGTTCAAAGTGAAGTTATACAAAAGTTCGATCAATGTGAAACTTGACACTGTTTTTTTTTTGCATAAATGATCTATGTCTGCTTTTATATTTGATAATGCAATTCGAAGGGTATTAGTAAGGTGTTCATCTGTCAATCTATTTCTCTGTTCTGTTTTTACATGCTTCATTTTTGAGAATAACTGTTCGCAGTTGTATGTGCTTCTAAAAAGTGAAAAATATTTAATAGCATGTCTGCACAAATGAGGAAAAACTTCAATGCTCATGTATTTTTTATAAAATTCTAACAATTCTTCTTCTTTGTAGGCTTCTTTAAGATCTTTATTGTTTTGCAATTCTATTAATTCCATTTGAAGTTCATTTCTAACTGTCTCAGCTTTGATGGAAAATGGATGCGCAAATAAGTCTAACTCATTTTTTTCCTTTTTAAAATCACAGAATCTTGTGTCAAATTCATCAATTAATTTTAAAATAAGAGTACAATATCTTTCAGAGTCAATTGTATTAATATTTCTTTCTGATAATGCCTTGAAATGGACAAGTACTTTAGAACTTAATTGTTGTTTCAGAAGTTTTAATTTTAAAACAAATGTTTCTACATTTTCAAACAATTTACTAATAAGTTGATCTTTACCCTGCAACTTAAGATTTAATTTCATTAACATCTGAGTCATGTCAATCAAAAATGCCAAATCATTCAGACAGTCAATATTTTCAAGCAAGCTTTTGTCTTTCCCTTTAATTTTTAGAAACAGCACTATTTCAGGTAATAGTATCCAAAATCTTTTCAAAGTAGCAGCTCGACTAAGCCATCTAACCTGGCTGAAATAAATTACATCTTCAGCCTCACTACCACAACCTTCAAGTAATTGTTTGAACTGTCTGTGATTAAGGCCACGACTTCTTATAAAGTTAACAGTATGAATAGCAAGTTCCATAACATTCTTCATCTCCAATACTTTTGCACATAACTGCTCTTGGTGTATAATGCAGTGATATGAAATAATTTCATGTATAATGGATTTCTTAAGTAATGCAATAAATCCAATATTTTTTCCTGTTCGTGCACTTGCTCCATCTGTAGTGATACCACATAGTTTCTTTTCTGGTAATTCAAATCTCACCAATGTTTTTTTCACTTCAGAGAGAATATCTTCTCCTCTTGTTGTGTCCTTCATATGATTAATATCTAACAGTTCTTCAATTACTTCAAAGTTACTAGTTATACCTCTAATAAAAATGGCTAGCTGAGCAGTATCACCTCTGTCTGTTGATTCATCCAGTGCCAGACTATAGGCTTCACATTTATTTAATTTTTCTTTTAATGATAATTCAATATTTTTTGATAGATCTTCAACTCTTCTAGCAATAGTCTGGTGTGAGAGGCTAAGATCTTCAACAGTAGGTGTTTTTTCAGGACATATCTCTTTACAAAATATTTTTAAACAGTTTTTTAATAAATCTCCAGTACAAAGAGGTTTACCACTTTTTGCAATAGCTTCTGCCATTAAAAAACTTATTTTGGTAGCACTGTAAGAGCTAATCACTTTAGTTTTCATCACTGTTCGTTGTGCAAGAAAAGTTTTCTTCAACAATTCAATCTTATCAATTCGAAATTGGCCTTTAAATTTGTCATAACTTACAGCATATTTTGTAGTGTAGTGCCTGTTCACATTATAACTTTTACACACGGCAATTTTCTCCAAACAAATTAGACATATAATAGAATTACTTTGTTCATGTACAAAATAGTCAGTTGTCCAAGAAGGATTAAATACACGACCCCCATGACCGCTTTTAGTATCACATCTACGTCTTTTAGCTGAAGCCATCTTTATTAAATATATAAAAATAATGTTTTTTCTTTAGCGCGCGTTTTATTATTTCAAATGCGGATTTATATAGCGAAAGTATAATCGAAATCGAATGTATAATTCGAATTATAAATATATAAATAATATGCTGTTGCTGTAGAACTTATTTTATTATTGTTATTTGAAATTTTTATTAAAATAAAAATTCAAAATTAATGGACCGTGGTATGCGGGCCATGCCATGGGCTGACGAGGGCCACCTTCTGGCCCGCGGGCCACGCGTTGGACAACCCTGCTGTAGATGGCGGCTGATATAACTGATTTTGAAAAGTGCCTTGAATGTTAATCAATTGTTTTTAATTGTTTTCAATTGTCTTCAATTGTTTTTAAAGAAAAATTTGTTTTATGAAGGGTTTTTATTATATATATATATATTTTTGTTACACATTTAATTACATATCATTGAAATAAATTGTTTAAAAAAAAAAGTTAACACAAGTTTAAATATACTTTTTACAACTGTTTTATATGGTTTTAACATCTGTTTTATAATCTTTTCAGCTCATGCTGGGTGAATAAAAAAATCAACTCGTTTTACTCAGCGCTTTTAGACTAATAGACGTATCCCGCATTCCAATGACGTAATGATGTAATGACATCATGCAATGATAAAGCGTAAACATTAGGATATTGTAGTTTTAATTATTTTAAATTAACAAGAGTGATTTTGCCTGTTGTACATTAAATAAAGGAGGAGGAAGTGGAGCTTATTACGATTTTCAAAAAAAAAAGTCAGGATTTGGATTTTTTAAAATACCCAAGAATACTGCTCGTCGAAATAAGTGGGCAAAAATTATTTCTCAATTTAGAAGAAAAGGTGATAATGATATTTTTGTTATTAAGGACACTACTCTAGTATGCGAGCTTCATTTTAAAAATAAAGACATTCAATTTTATTCAATATTGGAAAAAAAACTTCTAAAAAAGAAGCATTTCTATCTATTTTTGAATTTAAAAAACAAGTTGATGTAAAAAACCTAAAAAAAGAAAATTTATCGAAAACTTTGATATTAAAAACGTTTCTAGAAATGAAGACAATTTTAAAATTAACGATAGAGAACTACTAATTGATTTTGAGGTTGAGAAAGTTTGCTTATGTTGTGTTGAACTACAAAACAAAATTGATCTACTGGAAAAAAAAAACACGAGTTGAAATCTCAAATAAGCATTTTAGAATCTAAAAATAAAAAAATAAAAAATCAACTGAATCAATATAAAAGTAAATATATACTTAGTTATGAAAATATGTCAACAGACAAAAAACTGTTTCAAAAATATACTGGCATTGAACATGAACAGTATATTAATTTGTACAACTTTTTAAATCCAGGAAAAAATGGTGAAAATGTTAAATACCACAACTCAGGATTATCTGAAAACTTGCACAGGTTAGGTAATCAGGTAAAAACTAGTCCAAAAACAAAATTAAACACAGAAAATCAGTTATTTATGTTTTTAGTGTGGCTAAAAAATGGATTTACAATTTTGCACACATCTTGGTTATTTAAAATTTCAAAATCAACAACATCTTGTTATTTAATAACATGGACAAACTTTCTATATTTTTCTTTGGGAAGTGCACCTATCGTGGGTTTACCATTTCAGACCATTTAAACACAATCAATGTTAAATTAAATATACCATCTTTTTTAAATGGACAACTACAGCTAAGTAAAGAAGATGCTACAAAAAGGCAAACCATTGCATCATTGAGAATTCATGTAGAACATGCTATTCATAGAATTAAAGTGTTTCGCCAAATAAGTAATAAAATTCCTTTGGTGTTTCATGGTTCAATTACCCAACTATGGACAGTAACTTGTCTTTAATGTAACTTTTTGCCACCACTTATCAAAAATCAAAAGTAAAAACATTTATTTACATATAAAGGGTAATATACTTTCTTTGGTATTTACATTATTGTCCAATACTTGTGGTAAAAAACAGTTAATGTAAAAATTATTTAACTTTGTAATTAATTCAAAAAAGAACTGATGGTCGAAAGGTGTTCTTATAATAGCAATTCCTTTAAATGTGTACACAACAAAGTCACAAAACTGGGAATTACTTAATCCCATAGCCATTTGTATTTGTGTATAATAACCAGTATAATGATCTTTTTTTAAATAATGGGTGTCCATTGTCTAGTCCAATATAAAAATCATTGTCATTCAAACATTCGGAAATAGACAAGTGCTTTTTCATTCTAGGACATTTAATTTCAATTAAACCATAATAATATTTAGCCTCTTCATCATATACAAGACCATCCGGACTTGCAGATAACCAAAATAAATTAGGTTGTATTACAATTCCAGTAGTCCTAACTGAAATATTGCGATCTAATCTATTTTTCAAAACATCAATATATTTCTCTCGTGCATGCGGCTCATAAGCAAGCCCGTGGTCTAAAGACTCTTGAATAAATTTAGGCAAGTCAACCTTTTGTGAGTTATTAATTAACTGTTGAGCAAGAGTTTCAAATTGTCTTTTGTGTATATAAATTTTATAAATACTTGAAGTTAAGCGATGTTTTCTTAGATTAAACCACAGCTGATTTTTATTTTGTGTAACTGTATCAGCTTCATACTTTCTGCTTTGTTCAGAAGATACTTTTATTGATAACAAAAAGTTTTTTGTTACTCATTAAGCTCCCAATTGTAAGGTATATAACAATGACTTTTATTATAAAAGCCAAGAGGTAAAGGAGGTAGGGTATTAGACACATTAAAAGAAATGGCTTTAAGTTTTTCAATATTAGTGATAAGTTCAAAGCTCTCATGTATCTGGAGTTGATAAGAAAAAGGAGAACCAATTGGAAAATTTCCAAATGATGTTTTAGTAAAACTAAAAATGTCAGGTACGCAATGAACAATACCAATATCTTTATTGAAAAAAGTAACATTTGATTTTAGATTGAAAATATTTCCTTTTAAAGTTTCTTCTTTACATTTTATTCGCCTTGGATCATATAAAGTAGGCTTAATGCCACGCTTAAATTCAAATTTTTAAACATTTGTAAACATAACAGGATTTTTAATTGTTTTAGTTTTATGACTTAGAATGCCCTATCGCCTTGATTTACTTGGACAAACAATCTCTTCAGGTACATACTCAAGTAAATTTAAAGAATATTCTGCAAGTTCAAATAATAAAGCCATCACGTGATTACAATAACCACTATTTCCAGCAGGGCACGAGCAATATGCTTTTCTAACAGAGCTAGTCAATCTGCTAATATAAACTTTTAAATCACGAACTTCATTTTTCATGCTTGCTTTGCATTTTGCTTTTACTATGATACACGTTAGGTTATATGAAGTGTAAATACTATCGGATGATATATATCGTTCAGATTTAAATCTTTTACCTCTTTCAAATGTTTTTTTATTGAAATACTTTTGTTTTTAGCTATTTTTCTGTAGTTTTCTATTTCTTTAATAGTGAATAGTGGCAAGTATTTTAAACTTTTACACCATGCTAAAGTTTCATCTGCAGATTTAAAGTTATGTAAAATATTTAAATTTCTATTTATTTCTAAAACAATTGGTATTTCAGTTGAATAATTTTGTAAATCTACCAGAACATGTTCTACTTGAGAGTTCATTTTTTTAACAATTATTTCGATATTTACGTTTTATTATTGCCTGATGTCATTACATCATTACGTCATTGGAATGCGGGGTACGTCTATTGCTCACCTTTATTTGAATACATTTATCAATTTTGCTCAAATTTGTATTCACGTAAAGCGTAACAATTACTTCAAAAATGTTGAGTAAAAGCAATCGCGTTCTTAAATAAAAGAATTTTTTTTCATACAAGTTGACAAGTTATATTAATAAGTTATATTAACATACAAGTTAAGGTATAATTTTTGTGAATATTTATTTTTTAAGCTTCACTCATCACTCTTAGAAAAATAAAGAACAGTTTAAAAAAAATTAAAAACTACTCAGTTAAAAGTAATATTAAAAGAAAGAAAAGGGAAATTTTATTCCCAATATTTTACCTAAACAATTTTCCGCAATTTTAAAATAAGGCTTGTATAATCTATGCCCATAATTCAAGTCATATTTTAACATAACGATTTTGTTGTTATTTGCGCATATAATGTTCGAACGTTCAAATTTAACTTAACTGTTTTCTGTATCTTTAATGAAGCTTACAATTTTGTTGAAGCCAAGAAAAATAAATGTAAGCAGAACTAGAAAAAAATTAATAAATTTATAATTCGTTACAGAAAACAAATAAAAATTAAATTGTTTTGATTTACTAATACTTTTTTTTTACTTTTTTTAATTACTAAATAAGACTTGGATGGATGCATGTAATTCAAGTCATATTTTAACAAAACGATTTTTTTTGTTAAAATGTTGTGATTTGCGCATTGAATGTTCGAACGTTGCAGAATAAATGGTTAACCGTATCTTTAATGAAGCTAATAGTTTTGTTTCACTAAGAAGCCAAAAAAAATTAAAGTAAGCACAACTAAAAAAGTATTGATACATTTTAAAATTAAATTGTTATTAATTATTTATTTACTAAAAACCTGTATTACGGGTTGCCTTCTGCTAGTCTTCTAAATATTAATACGCTAATGAATATTATTAGTGCGCATAGTTACGCATAGTTTCGCCTATTGTTCGTGTTGTTATTTACGGTTCTGTATTCTGTAAAATACACTATTTCTTAGTTTTTAAGTAGTTTCTTGACTTTTTTTTTATATATGTGCCATGCGGTCTTTCGAGTCAGGTTAGCAAGCGAATTAGAGCTGTTATACTTTTATATTTTAGAAGAATTGATGTTGTTCATTGTTTAAAATAAAAATTTAAATAATCGTTTGTCGTTGTTTGTTTTTATTTTTCTAATTTTTATAGCCTGTTTTCATTTTTTAGAAGAAGTTAAATTATTTATAGATTAAGATTATTAGATTATTTTTAGATTAAGATTATTTTTTGTAGAAAGAATAATAAGAATAAAATTTTATCTATGTAAAAAGTTAAATAAAATAAGACTGTTGTTTGTGGTCATGTAAGTTTATACAAATAAGTTTGCGTTTATTTCAACCTATTTACATTTCTCTTTCAACCTATTTATATTTCTCTATCTATATGTATATTTTATATTCTTAGGAAAAATAATGAGGAATAGAAAAATTAAAAAAAATTCTTCTGGAATTTGTCAAAAGAATGTTGTGTTATGCTTCATTTTAAGGTATCTGTAATTTTGTTTATTAGAAATTTTTGATTTTGTTCTTAAATGGTTTCATCTTTTTCCTTCCAATGTTGTGAATTGTTGTAGTTTTTTCTTGTAATCAACAAATCAATAAACAGATAAATTAAATCAATAAACAATAATCTTTTCTATTAACTAAAACTCTCCCATTTACAAATTTTTCCTCAATATATATACTCTATGCTTTTCCTAAAATTACCTTCAAAACACCGTCATAAATCACCGCAAAAACATATTTACAATTATTATTGGTAAAAACTATTAAAGTTATTAAATCTCTAACGTCGTTAAATGTTCTAGAAATTTCCGGAATTACACTCCTCCTTGATCCTTACGGATCATCCAAATAGCAATCAAAGTATTTCGAAGGAATGCGCCGTTCCCGACCACTCCGTCGCAAAGGCATGTCGATTTCTTGGGGTCTATCTTCAGCTTCGACATTTTCCTCGTTCGTCTCTAATACATCTTTAACTTGCTCTCCTTGATTTTTAGCGTTCTCTAGACCAGTTTCAGTATTCATCTCTATTTCCACATCAGGGATAATGCAGGACTGAGTATCATTTCGAGGTCTAACGTGTTTCACATGACGCGGAATGCCGTTCACTTCTACGATTTGTTTCGACGCATTCCGAGTTATCGTAGCTGGTTGCCACTTTGTATAGCACCTCGCATTTGGTGGTTTCAGCCAGACTTTATCGCCGATTCAAAACCTCTTGTTCGTGACATTTTGCGCAGGAAGATTCTCTTTTCCCAATCCTTTCACACCAATGGTATAACTGTATATTTTGTCTAACGGACTTGCACCATTTTTGTCGGCTGAGACATTGTACCAATATAGTGCTTCCGGTATCGACATTTTCGATCGTTCTGCTATTCTCTTGATCGTACGGTGGTTTCTTTCTACAATTCCATTTCCTTCAGGATAATAAGCGGCTCTAAATCTAATTTGTACTCCCAAACTATCAAGGAAACTCCTTATCTCTTTAGTTTTAAATGTCGGCTCATTGTCAGTCAATATTTCAGACGGTGCTCCACGTTCACAAAATATAAGACGGAGTATTCGGACTATGGCAAGACTTCCGTATGAACTTGATAATTGTCGCCACAACGCGTATTTTGAAGGTCCGCAATCAATTAGACTCAAAAACTTGTCAGTGCCATAATGCGTGATGTCCATGGCCAATCTCTCCCAGTTTCCTTCAACATCCAATTTCCCTTTTTCCCACCGTATTGGCGCTGGATCTATTGACTGACATGGTTCGCAACTTTTTATCACATTTCGAACATCGTTTTCAGTAGCAGTCGGAATTGCTTAACGAACAAAGTTTAACGTTCGATTCACTCCGAAATGTCCAGTTCTTTGGTTTATATCGGAAATAGATTGAGCCTTCGTACCTACGATTCCCATACAACTATTCCGACACTCTGGCACAGTCAGTTTGTTGAGCCATCTGCTGCGAACTCTTGTTAATGCGTCAGCCAAATTATCTTCAGAAGGAATGAGTTTTACCTCAACGCTAACATTGTATTCTTCAATTAGCTGTTGCAACACGCTTAGTCTTCTTCGAATCAGCATTTCGCCCGTCGCTTTTGATCTCAACCTTGATTTTCCTGTATGGGCGTCAGAAACCCAGTGGAATACTGTCACGGAATCGGTAAAAACAGTCACTTTCTTCAGCTTCCACATCAGAGCCATATTCATTCCACGTATCACAGCGTCTAATTCTGCCATGTTTATATGAATATCAGACGTTTCTTTTCGCAGCCATGTTGCATCCTCCACAGTAGTTTCCCCAACTTGAATAAGAGCACCCATCGCTAAAGAACTGGCATCAACCCACACTTTTCCCTCATCACCACACACAGCCCAATCACCACAAGCAGGCTCGCAACGTTCCACCTCAGCAAATACTTCTTTAAGCACCGACTTAACGTTCTCATCACAAATTTCATCGTCCCAACCCTTTGTCAGACTGACAGCTTTCCTCTTCAAGAGACTACAAATCACTCGCAGCCAACCACACACGGGTAAATGTCCTACCAACTGTCCACAGATTGAAAACACAACTCTCCTGGTTAACTTTTGCGAGATAGCATCAACTCGATTCCCTCTGGACCACATCAGTTTGTTACCAACTTTGCGCACACACAATCCTAACACACGAACTCCATCATTACCAATCTGCTCACCTTCTTTACTTTCTAAACCATATTTTAAAAAATGCCTCTTGACATTATCAAGACTCACCACACTTTCGTCTACGAAAATGTCGTCAACATAAGTGGACGTTCCACTCTTCACTAATTCGTCTTGATCAATGACGGCACTCACAACGGATTTCATGATCATTGGCGCAACGTTCAATCCGAAACCAAGTCGTGTCAAACAATACCTTTTATTTCGAAACACCACTGTTTGGAAGGGTCAAAGAGATTTATCAGTTTTTAGTTGAAGATAAGCCTTGCGTAAATCAATAATTGCTGGTTTGTTACCCATTCTTCTCCATTCTCTAAGCTTTTCGACACACACATCTGCATCTCTCGTGTATGTCTCAATGAAATTGTTAGCTTCTCTCCAGTCCAGAACAGTTCGGATTTTGTGGTCTTTGTTTCTCTGAATGACAGCCATTAAAGGAATCTGCCCTTTGGGCGGCCCCAATTCATTTTCATCATACTCTAACAGCCACTTCCGAACAATCCAATCCTGTAGTTCGTTTTCATAGTCTGCTCTAGCGTGTTGTGGAATTCCGTACTGTGCCACTTTATTACGCAATCGGTCGGGGCTTTCTCCATCTCTCCATTTCCATTTGACTCTCCATTCAACACCATTAAAAACTGCTTCATGATCTTTCTTTTTTATTTCGATTTTCTTAACTTTGTCCTTGTTCAAAGCCGATGCTCCACAGTAACTCAATCCGAACTTCGCTTTTCCCAAAGGAGAAATGGATACTCCTCCTAGTAATTTAATGGAACTCATTCCGAGCATCATATCAACTCCAAACGGTTGGAAGTCCACTAAAATAACTTCATCACGTGCTTTAATGCCATCAACCTCAAGAATCACGACCGCTGACCCAGTGCACTGATGAACTTTTCCTTCAAACGTTACTACCTTTTGAGAATTTGAGTACCTACATTTACTTTTGGGCAGGAATTTTTTATTCAAAATCGTCTTCGAACATCCTGTGTCCACTAAAGCTGTCGCAACCATACCGTTAACTTTTAAACGAATAACAGATAATGCGCTCATTCCACCGTTGTTCAGGAGCGAGGTAGCGCAGATTCCTCGCTCCTGAAATCGTTTCCCTGCAGCTTCCAGCATTTCGATGCAATGTGTCCTTCCTCACCACATTTAAAACATCTAACAGTTTTCGGTGACAAGTTCTTCGCAAGCAAACAATTCTTTGCAATGTGATTCAAACCTTTGCAGTTGTAACACACTAACGCGGTTTTTGTAGCATGGCGTCTAGATACAGCGCCAACAGCGTCACTGTCAATCACATTTGCACAGTTCAAAGCAGCTCTCACTCTGGGTAACATTATATCAATCGGGTCCATTACGGCTCGAAATCTTGATGATAAAACTTCTGGCAAACCCACAACAAACGCCAAACGCACAGACTCCTCTGATAATTTAGCAAGATAGGCTAATCGTCTTAAATCAGCCAAAAACACGTCGGCTTTTTCTCCGTCACATAATTTTCGTTTTGTAAACAGTTCATATGCAGTATAGGCATCTACAGAAAACGCCGCTAATAACACACGCTCGACTTCCACAACATCTTTTTTATCTTCTGCGGTTAAAGCATCGTACACTGCATAAGCAGCTTCTCTGAGAAGAATCGGAAAAAGTTGTTCAAGCTTTAAGTTTTGAATTTCAGCAATCACGTTCGTTCGTTGAATCCAAACAGCAGCATCCGAAGTGCCATCATACGTTTCAAACATATCAAATAATCTCATACTTGGTTCCATGGCCCGGTTGACCGCAAAAACATATTTACAATTATTATTGGTAAAAACTATTAAAGTTATTAAATCTCTAACGTCATTAAATGTTGTAGAACTTTCCGGAATTACAATTGTAGTCTGCATTCTTTGTTACATTAAAAATAATTGATGCTAATAAATGTTGATTTATAGTTGTTAAAGGTTTGCATATATATTTTTGATAAATACGTGTATGTGATGATATATGTTATATAGTTGTTTTATAAATGTGTTTATATAAATGTTTTTATAATAGTATGAAATGTAATTTATCTAATGTGTACATGATTGTTAAATGAGGTGTTTTTGTATGTTATATAAAATTAAAAAAAATATTGTGTTTTATAGTTAGTATAACTACAAAACACAATATATTTGAGATATAGATCTAGAGCAAGATTCGTCAACCTTACCAGTCAAGCGGTGTTACTGCTTTAGGTCTAAGTGTAGTCTAGCAGTACGCAACCCATAAAGTCATGACCTTTTATGGTATGAGTTTAAAATGTTTAAGTAGACATTAGATAGATAATGTTTAGTAGCTTGAAATGATAGGTTATATAAAATCTTTTTAAAATTTTATTAAGTAATTAGTTTATTGTAATCTTTTTTTAAATTGTACTTTTAAATTTAAAGCTTTGCGTTATAGATGTTAATATTGAAAATATAAGTTACTATAATTCTTAGATGGGGTCTAGCGTTAAAAAATATTTATGAGTAGTTTCATGCTTTCACATGCTTTTAATAATTGGGATAAAAGCCATGACAATATTTTGTTATAAATAAAATTTATCTATAGTGTTGTTAAAACCTTTGCTCTTTAAAATATCTGGATTTTCTGGATTTTCAATAAATGTATAATAATTTCTCTTGCATGAATCAATTGTGGTTTAGGATATAATTGTGTTATTAACTGACATTGCCAAAAAATATGGATATTAATAAATCCTAAATTAAATTGTTAGAGGCTTTTGTTTTGAATAATAATTGTAATAAATTGTTTTAATTTTTGTTTATTTATTTTTGACCTCAATGGTAAACCAGTGGTTAAGCTAATGAGTTAAATTTTAGAGGTTTATATATCATATATGTTCTAAAGTAATTGCATTTGATTTTTTTTTTTAATACATTGCTTAACATGAGGAATTTGGATTTTTTTTTTTTTTTTTTTTTTTTTTAAGTAGTTAAATAAAATTGTTTTATAGATAGAAACTAAGTAAAATTCAACATTGTGTTTTTATTTTTATTACCAAATAATATCTTTGTTATTAGGATTGCAGGTTTTTGTTGATTTTTCTTTTTGTAGATATGTTTACTACTTTGTTGATATGTTTACCACTTTAGACTATTTTTGTAATTTTTATTTAATCTTTGCCAGTCAAGAGATCTTACTAAGTTTTGGTATTACTTGGCACTATATAGTGCTCGGTGGACTTGATTTCTGTTAATTATTTTTTACTCAAGACACTTTAGAACTATGACTAAGTATAAATCTTACTATAATCAGTATCAAAATATGAATACTAAAATTTGTTAAGCTACATATCTTTTTCTTTTTTTTTCTTTCAAAGTTACCAATTATAATCTCTAATTATAACGCTAATTCATGAACACAATAATAAACATAAAAAATAATACTTATTCTAAAATACAATAATATATCTGCTTATTCTAAATCAATAATAAAGCTTAAGGCTGCTATTGTTCCAATTTTTACGGAGGAGAGCACAACTAATTAAAATTTTTATAGCTTTCTTCAGCGAAAAAACCGGGACAATGGCAGCCCAAATAGATGAATTTATACTTTATATTTTTCAGATAATATATCAAGTCAAATTGTTATTTATTACTAACCCGTATTACAGGTTGCTTACTGCTAGGGTTAGGGTATTAATCGTTTTTAGACAGACAGATAGAACTCAGTAAGGACTTAGATTTTGTAGATTTAAAAGCTTCTTTTGAATATTCTTTTAAATCATTAAATATGTTTTATTTGTTTTAATAAATTTTGTCATTTAGGTGAGGTAGCATAATCAGTTGGTGCAAATAGTAATGCCTTTTATTTTATTTTACAGCAAATAGTAATGTTTTTTATTTTATTTTAAAAAGAATCAATAAATATTGTTTATTTAAACATAATCATCAGGATAAAATAGATAAGATAGATAAAATAGCTTTTTTTATTTAATATTTTTTTATTTAGTTATAACTTCAGTTGCACCAGCCACAACAAGTAACTTAGTACATTTATTTTAATATACTTGAATTACATTTGTTACTTAACTTTTCAAGCAATAAATATTGTTTATTTCAACATTATCGTCAAGATTATACAAATAAACTTTTTATTTGATAATTTATTTTAGTTGCTTCTGGATCAACTTTAAATAATGGTAACTCATTAATTCATATTTTATTATAGATAAATGTAGATAAAAAAATGTAAGTTGGAAATTTTTGTAGATTTAAAAGCAGTAAGCTTTTTTCTAAAGGTTCTTTCTATTTTTGGATTAAATCCACTATCACTACATTTGTTCTATGTTTATATAATGTACTTTAATAATTTTTGTCATTTTGGGGTTTGTTACTTTTCAGTTAATATCAGTTTCATTTAGCTTCATTGACCTCATTATCCGGTAACTGAATAATTTTCTTTTGGTAGTTTCTCACATAGGTAAAGACTTTCAAAACATTATAATAGCGTCCTAATTTTTTTAGATAGCAATGAAGTAATAAGTAAGTTTGATTTTATTTTTCACTTTTTTTTAGATTTTTTAGATAATTTAGATTTTCGTTTTCACTTTTTTTTTTTTAATTAAATTAAAAATGTTTTTTCTATTTTAGATCTGAAGCAACAGAATATATTGTATATATAAATTATGTTAGTGTGTCAATGTTCCTAAAGAACAGAGCAACAAATTGGTCAAAACACTTTCTCAATTGCTATAATATTTGCTTGATTATAAGTAATACATTTTTCAATAATAATTTTGCTCCATCATTTAAAATTAAAATTTAAAAATTCAGTTTAAAAAAATATATCAATTTTTATTTTTAGAACTTACGTATGAAGATTATAAAGTCTTTCGGAAAAAGAAGCCCGGACCTTTGACCCATCGGTCATTTCAAAGGTGGGTTCAATATGGGGGACTGACCACCCATCATTTAGATTGGGAGTTCAACACCCCTCATACAGGGGTCGCAGGTCCGGCGGGATAATTGAAAACTTTTATGTCTACAATTAAAAAAATGTTATTTGTAGACATGAAAGTTTTTGTGTATATATTTGTTTTTTGAAAATTTTGTATTTTCTTTTGTGTACAATGTGTATGTGTGTGTGTGTATATATATATATATATATATATATATATATATATATATATATATATATATATATATATATATATATATATATATATATATATACATATATATATATATATACATATATATATATATATATATATATATTTATATATATATATATATATATATATATATATATATATATATATATATATATATATAAATACACACATACATACATACATATATATATATATATATACATACATATATAAATTTTATTTTTTGTAAATAACTTTTGCTCTCCTATAGTAAGTGTAGGATAGATTATGATGAGCATCTTAAGCGGAAATTGGAATATTTTCATATATAATTATGCTGGATCCAAAGTTTTTGCGAATAATCAATTTTTAGGGATCTCTATTCATGATTCACTTAGATATTTGTACACCCGAAATTTTTTATTTAAACACAGAGGTTTTAAAAAAGTAGCAGAAGTGCTCATATTACCCACACCACTTGTTAATATGGGCACTTTAAATTAGATCAAAAAGTAACATTAATTAAATTAAAAAATACTAATCTGACAATTGTAACAAATTTTTTTTTATCAAAAACATTATCTATTTTTTGGCATATATTTTGGCTTAAATTTAAAAAAAAGAGCCTAATATCTCTTACTTCTGTTTTTTAAATATATTTTGGTTTGCATAATTTATGGACAATCCCTTACTGTTATATATTTAATGTCTGTTTTCTGGCCTTTTTTAGTTATATGTATATAGAAAACATTTCTGTTAATATTTTTTGTAATGTGATCTTACAAACATCTTAAGCTATTTGCTAATGCTTTGCGTAATTGTTGTGATGTTATTGTTGTAATGTTTTGTGTTGATAGACAGCTTGGCTTACCTTCCCGTTGGTGTCTATCGTTAAGAATAATTACAGTTAGTTTCACTAACTGCTTTTAATCATTCACTAAAAGTCATACCACATTTTTTTACGAATCAAATTTTATTATATTTTCAAATAACTGATTATTATTATGCTAAAATAAAATGATTTTATACATTTTTTGAAGTTCAAACATAATTGTATTTGTTTTTGTTATTTTTTAGTTATCATTGCTTTATTAGTTTACTTACTGTTGAAACATGGTTTTAATTTAGTAAATTCATATGATATGAAATTTACTGTGTTAATCATTATTCACAGTTAGGAAGAAATTGGGATTCTAAACTATTGAGGTAAAAATAATTTTGTTTAGTGATAACATTAAAAAGCCTTTTTTTTTAATTGGTAATTGTGCTATAGCTATTTTGGGGTATTATTTTTTGCCGATGCCATTAAAAACAATAACTAATTTATTAATATAATAACTTATTGTAACTTTTTTTTAACATAGTATCTCCTCTGTTTAACGAAAGTTTATTAATAAAGGACATCACTATTGGAACATTCTGTTATTATTAAGCTCTAATGTATTTTTTTGTTACCATTATTGATTTTGACCACGTTTAAGAAATGTGCTACGAGTCGCCAATTTATGAACACAATAATAAATCTTTATAGCGTTCTTCAGCGAAAAAACCGTATTTTATAGCGTTCTTCAGCGAAAAAACCGGGACAATGGCAGCCCAAATAGATGAGTTTGTATTTTATATTTTTCAGATAATATATCAAGTCAAATTGTTATTTATTTATTACTAACCCGTATTACGGGTTGCTTACTGCTAGTATGGTACTATTATACTAAGTTGTTTTTAAAAATATTTTTTTACTTTATACTACTATATATAATAAATGAAAAAAAGATTTAAACAGTCTCACCATCTATCGGATCGTCAAGAAACTAATTTACTACATCTTTGCTTTTTTCGAATATATATATATAGGCACTTTTTTGTACTATACACTAACAAAGTGTACACATATGTTTAAGTTTTTTTATTCGGTGGTTTACATTGTATATAGTTTAGAACACTTTAAAACATTTAACTTTTTAGAAGTTATAGATAATAAAGATACACTATAAAAATAAATTTATAAATTAAACATTTAAAACAAATAAACAATAATATGCTCTTAGAGAAAATGATAAAAATATTTTAACAAAAAATAATAGTAAATATGAGAGTTAATAGTTATTATCATTTAACCATAAACCGACTATGCCATAAACCAACATGCCTTTTGTTTAAAATCTTATATAATTATAAGTGATAGAAAACCTAAAATAATCAGTTGATAAAAATGACGAGTGATTATAATGATTGATTTAGTTTCCACATTTTCTAGGCTTTTGTTCTTTAACATTTAAAGCCATTCAAAAAATAATATTAAACCGGTTATAGTATAATAAACCAATACCAAATTTAGTTTCTTGATGCATGTTTTTTTAATTATCAATTTCAAGATTCTGAAATTTGAGATATATCCTATTGCTTATTTTGGAATCCAATTGAAATCTAAAAAATTTAACACATCAAATTTTTTTTTAAACTTAAGTTACATTTAAAGAAAATTTAATCATCAACTATGAAGTGTCTTTTTTAAAAGATATTGTCTAGCCTATTCCATTTTTGAACCTTACAAGCACAATAGACACCGATTAGCTTTGTTCGACCAATAGAAAAATAATCATTTAAACATGCTCGTATAATTTTTGGTAAAGGGCACATTTAAATAAATAAGCAAAGTCTAATTTATTAAGCTGTGCTTAATTATCTAAATATGCTGATATTAAACAATCTTATAAGATGACGTCACCTGCATAAATTTCAATATTAAGTAGTTCAAAAAAATCTCCCTTTACAACTTTTTGAGGACTCTTCTGAATTATAGCAGAGTCTCCTACATTGTTTTATAGTTGATTCTACAGACAATAAATTCAACTTATAAGATCCTCTTTAATT
>NC_088932.1:6505000-6510000 GCF_038396675.1 Hydra vulgaris | reverse complement strand
TAGCTATTTAAATTTAAGAAAGATTTACCTATTTCAGTAGCGACATTCTTACCGGAAAGGTATTAAATCATATGATGTTTTGTTTACTTCTATTAGAGTCATAACCTGTAAAAAAAGTTTTTAAATAGGACGATATTGCAATATCAAGATTTTTCAAGGCTTCTTTAAATAGGTATGGTTTTTTTGAAAATTAGTTTGCTAGAAAAGTTAGATAATAATTGTCTATATTCAAATTAGGAGGGTTATTTATGTTTATTTATTAAACGACAAAAAATAATATTAAAAAAAAAAAAAAAAAGATTCGTCCCAGGTATGGCATCAGTATTCCATATAATGTCGAGTTTGAGATTTATACAAATAGAGAATAAAATCCGGAGTAAGAAAGCGTCGAGCTTGATAAAGATATGCAGCTCTAGCGGATGCTAACTTTGCAACGGATTTGATATACGGTTTCCAAGAAAGATTGGAAGTAAGAATTAATCCTAGAAGATGAAGGATAGATGACTCATCAAATACATTACCGTTCATTAATATGGGAAGATCTAAATAATTGCGACAACGATTGGCTGTAAAAAATAAATTAAACATTTAAAACAAATAAACAATAATATGCTCTTAGAGAAGATGATAAAAATATTTTAACAAAAAATAATAGTAAATATGAGAGTTAATAGTTAGAGTACTTTAGTACAGATAAAGCCATAGTGAGTCCCATGCTGCAGCAGAAGTGAGATCTTTTTCAAGCTTAAATGCCCCCTCCAAGCAATCAGAGAATGTTAGCTTCTTATCATGACAAAAATAAATGGTAGTATCATCAACAAAAAACACCACCTTAGATGTGAGAATATCTGGAAGATCGTTAATGTAAATTAAAAAGAGTACAAGGCCAAGGATTAAACATTGAGGAACCCCTGAAGTTACATAATATGAAAAAGTGTGCTGTCCATCAAGGACAACCTTTTCACTACAATTGGAAAGGAAGGGTTCAATAGTCTTAAAGATAATACCGGATACATTGTAAGAAGGAAGCTTATGGAAAAGACCAGTACGCCAAACTTCATTAGAAGCTTTAGAAATATAAAGAGCGATGGCCTTACCCTCTCAACCTTTATCTTATGCACAATAAAACCTATCGTAATTACTGTTAGCAAATCAGCTATATAAATAGACGATCGAAGTCCAGAATGATGATCAGAAAGTTATTAAATTCAAGATTAAGTAATTTTTAATTTAAGATTCAAAAACCTTGCTAATAATAGGAGGAAGACTAATGGGACATAAGTTAGAAAAATCAGATCGCTCTCCAGTATTATTGAAAATAAGGAAAACAGATGCAGCTTTCCAGCAGGCTGGAAAACAAAACTCTGATAAGCACTTGTTAAATAGTTTTGAAAGTATAGATGGCAGCTCCAGAGAACACTTCTGCAAGACTAAAACAGGTATTTTTCCTTGACCACAACCTGTAGAACAGTCTAAGCACAAAATTATACAGAAGTTCTAGTGATATGAATGTCAAGCAATGGATCAACTTGTTTGAAGGCCATACTGTTGTTAGAGATAAAATGATATGGGGATTCTGATGATGAAAAAGAATGAGATAATAGCTTTAAAGAGATCAAACTGTGATCAGAAACATCTAAGCGTAAATGTGGAGAAACTGAGCACTGGCTAGGATCAGAAGCAAGACATAAGTCGATTAGAGAAGGTAAATGCTTCGGGTTGTCTGGAAATTGAGTCGGAAAGTTGGATATTTGAGTTAGAGAATAAGAAAGGCAAATGTTGTTGGGTTTAACGCCTGCAGAGTCACTGAGACTAGAACCAAACCATTTAGTGTGATGAGCATTAAAATCACCAACAACCACAATATTAGCTGATGGATAAAAAGAGAACGATTGGTCAATTTCATCAGAAATAAAATCAAAATAAATGCAGTCTTGAGATGAAGGAGAGATATAGAACAAAAAGAAAGGCAATAGAGTAAAGTGGTGCTAAACAAATGCACATAAAAAAATATTCGGTGGATTCAAACCTAGTTTCCCTAAAACAGGGTGAATTCTTACGAATGTAAATGCCCAGAGCATGTGGCTATTGGAGTCTTTACGATTTAAAGGAAGAAAACCATCAACACTAAGATCTCAAGATGAGACAACCGAACTCGAATTAGTCTCACAAAAGCAAATAGGTCTAGTGAACTTTGCAAGAGATGACTAAACAGAAGAAAAGTTACTTTGAAGACCACGAGCATTACGATGATTTTTTGTACTTTATAGTTTTTGGTACTTTATTCATTTTTAAATTTGTTAAAGAACTTGATTCAAAGCATAGACAGTACTCAGTACACTGTTTAATAGCCTAAGCAATTGCCTCATTACTATTAATAAACCCTAAGCCGTAAAAAACGGCTCCAACTGTGGCCTTGGCAATGCACACCGAAAGTACAAACAGGGACACCATCCATGCAAAACATGGCACTGTTAAAACTTTAATGTTTTTAGCTGTTGATGGAATCAGCCTCTTTGAGAGCTACCACAGAGTTCGGAAAACTTGACTATCAGCCGGCCTCAGAACCATGAAGCTGGATTTTTCGAGCTGTACCCTCACTTGGAGATAATAGAATAAGTTGCTTAGTCATAAAAACAGAGACACAAGCAAAACCCATGTATTGAGTCAAAAAGATTCAGCAAATATATGCTGGCAGGGTAAATAACATTTTTGATGCCCAAAAATGGAATAGCAAATCTTTTTGCACCTCAACATTTCTAAACTTCTAGAAATCCTTACATAATTTATTACTGCAAATAAAATTACATTGTGTTTGTTAGGAAATTTATATTTTTTATCTAGGTGTACATATAGTTATATAAGGTAGGATTTGTAGTTCATTCATTGCAGTTATTCATTGCCTTGTAGGACAATGATTTTTTGATTCAATTTACACAGCCTATGTCACATGTCTTAAAAAAAAATGATAAAAATTAAACTCCGATATTCCGGTCTAAAATAATATAATTCCGGCAGGAACCGATATGACCTAAAATTCGCAAAATCCAGCCGGAATTCCGTTACATTTCTAATGACATTTTTTTTTTTTATCTTTTTCGCAATAAATTTTTTTTATAAGGTTTTGTTCACTTTCGTTTACAGAGCTTTTTGAAATAAGCATTTGAAGATTGATTGATATTTAGAATTCATTAGATGCGCAAATTAATCCAAATTTAAACTCCTCATAGATTAAGATTTTCTTTTTTAAGCATATTGTTTACACTGACTTGAGAAATTGAAAGTAGAATC
This sequence comes from Hydra vulgaris, assembly GCF_038396675.1. Lineage (NCBI taxonomy): Eukaryota > Metazoa > Cnidaria > Hydrozoa > Anthoathecata > Hydridae > Hydra > Hydra vulgaris. The sequence goes on along the minus strand of NC_088932.1, from coordinate 6,506,709 downwards.
GATGGAAAAAAACTTTTTTTTGTTGATTTGAGTGAACTAAATAATACTTGTGAACTGTTTTTGTTACTTCAACTTGTAACTTATTGAATATTTTTTGTAGCATTTTGAATCTGAGTTCCAGAAAATAAAAACGCAATTTAACTTGTAAGTTTCAATAAATCAGCATATGATCATGCTTATTAATTTAAATAAGCATGATCTTATTCCATCAATATATATTATCATATAAAGCCGTGGTTCGAATCCTACCTTTGGCCAATTTATTTTTAAAATTTTTTTAAACTTTTGAAGTTAAAATATACACTTGAAGTTTTATAGACATTATATACAAACATATGAAACAATATATACTTCAACAAACAAAAAGATTTTTAAAAAAGCTAAAATTTTTAAAAATATCAAAAAACGGGGGGAAATTTGTTGCGAATGTGTCATGATTGAGATACTTGTGTTATTTTAGTTTTACATTTCAAGTTTTTTTTACAACTAAGTTGAGTTCCTGCAAGGAAAATGAGCATATAGCATGTTTATATATAGAACTATAAAGTTTTTTTGTTTTGCATTTTAAATAACAAAAATTAAAAAACAAGCAAACTGAAAATTTAAGCTTGTCACGCGGCACCTTAACTTTTTTTTAAACGGTAAGCGGGCTCAAAACAATGTTTTTAATAAAAACATAATTAAAAATTTTAATTTTATAATTAAATTAAACCATTTTATCAAATTTATTATTTTTAAAAAATTAATAGTTAAAACTATTTAATATTGAAATTTAGATTTTTACCACGCCCCCGTTAAACATACTAAACCGAGTGCGCAACAATGACAGAATTTAAAAAACTATAAAAATAGTGTTATACTCCGTATAGTATTTGAAGAGTCAACTCGGACGCCTTTAACTTTTGTTTGTTTCTTACGTGCAAAGATACACCACTTGAAACTTGTGGTTGTATTTATCACAGTAATTTTACTTATTTGTGTGCTGCTTTGGCAAGTAAAATACCTTTTCCATTATATTGCAATAAATGGTTAGAAAATTATGTATTTTGCAAGCCCCCAACATACCAATGTTGGATAATGAAAGTTCATTGTGCTGTGATAGTAAACTATTGAAAGTTTCTTTGCCCGAAAACGGAGACATGGATACCTTAATCACCTAAAGTTGGTGGATTAAAGAAGATCATCGCTGTGTACTCAGTCAACATAAAAAAAAACATAAAAGGTATTTTTAAACATTTCCGCGACTATTTACCAGAGTTTACTGAGCATCATCTCATTAAAAAGCACCAGTCTTAGCAATACCGCAGTCAAAAAGAAAATCTCGAACCAGACCAAATTTTGATAAATATTGATTATTCACAAAACTATACATGTTGTTATCAGGATGCTGTTCAAGCTGCTTATTGGTTGCAGTCGACTATTACATAGATTACAGTTGTAGTCTATCATTACCAATTAGAGCCAAAATCATTTGTAATAATATTTGACGATATGATAAAACATAACGCGCCACTACTGCATACTAAAGTGAAATGTTTGACCTCTATTGCATTGATTATATATAAAAAAAGTTATATTATGGAGTGATGGTCTATGTACTCAATTCGAAAATAGATACATGGCCAAATTCATACAACAATTCTCTGTGAAATATCATTTTCAAGGTATAGAATGAAACTTTTTTGCTACATCTCACGGTAAAGGAGCAG
>NC_088932.1:6412500-6500000 GCF_038396675.1 Hydra vulgaris | reverse complement strand
TATTATGTATTGTAGGCTTATTTTATGTACAAGGTTATCATAATTATGTTATGTTCTGTATTATAATTATACATATAATATGATTATATATATATAAATTATAATTTTACATAATTACATATATGCACCTTATTATGTTGTGTATAATGTTATGTATTGTAGACTTATCGCAACATTAGAATTATCTTGTTCTATCTCCATTGAGTTATTGATAGTATTGTGTACTTCAGAATAATGTTTTTCTACATATTGAAACCTAACGCATAAGTAAAAAGTTGCAGAGAAAAAATTATACGTAATCTAAAGTCTTTCTTTTTAAATTGTTTTAAAACTTTTAATTTTTAAAATTTTTAATCGTTTTAAAACTCAAAACTTAAAAATATGGAGATAGACATTATAGTTCTAAAATTGCGTTATGTTTGGTATTGAAGTGCGATTTACAAAATTTTCACTATTATAAATTTCTTTTTGGTCTGCTTAGGGTAAGCACAGTTTGTTCGGTTTGGTTCGTTCCCAACAATTTTGAAGTTTGGGTTTGGTTCGGTAGAAGTAAAGTACGGGATCAGTTTAGTTTAGTCATAGGTAAAGTTCTAGTTTGGTTTGTTCAGTTTGGGTTTGGTTCATTTACCATCTCAAGTCTCAACACAAATAGTCAACTTTCCAACTCGCTTTCCAGACAATCCGAATCATTATCCTTTCTCTACTCAAATTGTGTCTTGTTTCAGATCCTAGTCAGTGCTCAATTTCTCACATTCACCCTTAAGTGCTTCTGATCATGGTTTGATCTTTCTTTAACTATTTTCTCATTCTACTTCATCATCAGAATCCTCTAACATTGTAATTGTTACTCAACTTTTTACTTAACTTGTTACTCAATTTCTTCTCCACGCAGCGACCTTGTTTGTCAAGGTTCGTGTTTCAGAGTTAGAGAGTTGAGAGAGAGTTATAACCACAAGTAGCCTCCTCCTCTGTAGCCTTAACTAACTTAAAGCTTACTAAGCCACTTTCTGTGATTTTCTCCATGATGACCCTTGGGTTGAAATCTTTGGTCTTCCTGCAGACAAATATGCTTCTTATGTAACATCTTGGATTAAGCTGGCATGGAATCTTTTATTCCCTCTTGACGATTCCAAATCAGACTTCACTCTTAACTATAGATTTCCTCTCATTGTGCTGGTGCAATTTTCCAATGGTAACCATTACTTCCATATCTATCGCCAAAACAATTCTTTAGACAACAGATGTCTGTTTACTATTGCTAGAAACCATTGTAAAAAGGTTTTGTCTAACGCCGAAGCCCATTATTTTCAGGTCACAAAACTTCATATTTCATCTCAAATATAAAGACACCAGAGACTTCTAGAGAATCTTTAACAGTGTCTATAATAAGGGCAAATCTATTTTCCACCTCTCTTGCATGGTTCAGATTTTCTTACCTCACCTAAAGACAACGCTAACTTGTTTGCCAAGTACTTCTCAACCATCTCATCTCTTGATTCCACTAACCACATTCTATTTGACATAGCTGATATAGTTGATTGACTTTCGTATCATTCCAACTTATTTATCTAAAATGATTTTCTGGTAGACTTTCCTACAGCTTGTGGTCCGAACAACATACCTGTTATAGTTTTGCAGAAGTGTTCTAAGCATCTGCTTAGGTTGCATCTTTTTATCAAGCTTGCCACTATTTTACTCCAGATTCTTTTCTTTGTCTATATAAATCTATAACCTGTCCTTGCATAGAGTACTGTTACCATATCTGGAGCGGATCTTTGAACGATGCCCTTTCTCTTATATACAAGATACAAAAACACATCGTAAACATAGTTGGATCAGCACATGCAGCCAACCTTCAACTTTTGTCACATTGTCTTAATGTTGCTTCTCTTTCTCTTTTCTATAAATACTATAATATTTTCTGCTCTAAAGAACTAACATTACTTGTGCTATTTACTGAAATTCATACTCGTATTACACGTCCTTCAATTAAGTCTCAGCCTTTTACTGTGACTGTTCCTAGGTGCTCAAAAAATCTATATTCGTCTAGTTTTTTTCCTTGAACATCAGGTCATTTAAATTTGCTACTTTCTTTTTTTTTCTCTGATTCATATAACTTGCAACCTTTAAAGTCGTCTGTTAATCTTTATCTATAAACTTTACCTTTTCTCTTCCAGTAACTTCCATCTCTAATAGCGGTTGCTTGCAGCAAGTGAAGATGTTAAAAAAAAAAACTAATGCATTTTCTCCCTAATCAAATTTAAATTTAGAGAAATATTTGGTACCTGACATTTTGTTAATGTCCTGACTAAAGATACTCTACTGCTTCCAGGTCAGGAGGAACATGTGCTAGTTCTTCTATGGTTTGACTTAGCCAGTGACTTGCTAAAACACTATGCTTGGGTATTCCTCAATTGGTTTTGTATCATACCATTGTAAAACTCACAATCTTACTAAAGATAGGTCTTCATAGTGAGGAAGGAATAAACTATCCATGACAAAGGAAATAGTCCAGCCTAAGTTATCAAACCTTTTTAGGATCAACCATTGGTGCCAGAAACTTCTTGCAGAATAGCTTGACCACACCATTTCCTTAACTTTGTGATACCCTATCTTGTAAGATATCTGTTAAGGTTAAGATCAAGTCTAAGCAAAAACAATTGACCACTTCTGTGTATGACAAAAAAACTGCCAGTGTTCAACAAACACTATCTGTCAAAAATCTATCATATACCATCATGGCAAATTTTAACATAGAAGCCAGTTTTTCTATAAAATTATTGATTCTATAAGACTATTGAAAACTTCTTAATCACATCTTTTAAGACTTGGTTTTTGCATCTTAACCCCTGAAAATAAAGTAACTTCATAAAAATCTAGTTATGAAATTTCTAAAAATTATTGAACCCTTTTGCATTTTATTAAACTAAATTATAATTTATTGAAATAACAAACTTAATTAACTAATACTTCTTTCCTCGAATTAAATAGGTTAGATTTTTAACTACCAACCTTGAGTCTAAGTATTTCATCAAGATTTGAAAAGCTGTGTCAGATAAAAATTCAAACTAAAAAATAAATTGTTTTCAATTTTCAACATATTATAGCAATTGATTTCTTGGAGTTATCTTAAATTTTCATCTATCAATCAACTAGGGATGTAGAGTGATAGCTTGTCTAGAACCTTGTGAAGCTCAACAGATGTTATCTCAAGCAGCTCATTTCCTCTTTTTTTTTTTTCAAATTGTTATGTGTGGTGAGCTCAGCAAAATCTTAGTTTTCAAATGGTACCTATCTGTTTCAAATATACCTTAGTTATCAAATGGTACTTCGTATTCAAAGGGTACCTGCTTCTTGAGGTAGATGACTATTGTTTTTTCAGCTTTCAACCACAATAAACCAAGGCAAACTGCCAGTGGGTAACTAAACTCTTGGTCAAATCTTTTTCAAAATTTTAGAAAACATTGTTAGTTTCCAGAAAGTCAAAATTTCAGAAAACATTATTTCCAGAAGTATTGAATTTGATATGATTACTTTTATTTGGTATTAAAAATTAATATATTTGGATAACATGGCCAGTATTTGTGTAAGTATATTTATCTACCTATATGTTAACTTTTTAATATGCAATTTTCTTATTTTATTAAAACTGATAGCAAGCCATTACCCATGGAAACAATAGCAGAACATATAGCAAGTAATTACTCTTGAAAACAATAACAAAATAGATAGCAATTCATTACCCATGGAAACAATAGCAAAACAGATTGCCATTACCCAGCAAGCTAATAAAATGACTAAAAATATTGTAGTTATTTATTGACAACCAACTGCTAGTTAAAAAAAAAATTATTGTTATTTATAAAATTAATTTTTCAACAACTTTTGAAAACAAAAACAAAAGATTTCTCTTTTTTAAACTTCTCAAAATTTTTTGTTTATTTTTGAAAATTTCATTCAACAAGTGACGTAAAGTGCACAACCTCATATTTTCAAACGTTAAGTAAAACTTATAATTTTTTTGGTCAACTGAGATGTGCTTGTTCAGAATCTGTTAATAAAAAAAAAACACTCTGACTCAACAAGCAAACTTTTGGTTATTAAATTCAGTGGCGTTGTAATAGCTGTTGTAATTTAAGTAGAAAGTTGTAGTAGCTGTTGTTATATAAGTATAAAGTTTTAGTGCTATTCTAATGTAAGTAGAGAGTTATAGTGCAGTTGTAGTGTAAGTAGAGAGTTGGAGAATTGTTGTAGTGAAGCAGAAAGTCAAAGTGTTGTTGTAGTGCAAGTAGAAAGTTGTAGGGCAGTTGTAGTGTAAGTAGAAAGTTGTAGTGCTATTGTAGTGCAAGTAGAAAGTTGTAGTGCTATTGTAGTGCAAGTAGAAAGTTGTAGGGCAGTTGTAGTGTAAGTAGAAAGTTGTAGTGCAGTTGTAGTGTATGTAGAAAAGCAAATTTCCATTTAAAGTATAGATTCTTAGTAAACTAGGTAAATATTGAATTAAATATTGGGTAATTTGAAACAGCATAACATTATGTTTCGAAAATGAAAACGTATACAGGATAAAAGTGTGACAAAAGAAATTAGAAAAATACCTTTAGGTAAAAATGTTGATAAAAGATTGAGAAAAGAAATAGAAAATACTGCTTTAAACATTACAAGTGATAATTTTTTTACCTGTTAAAAAAAGCTTTTTCACAATGTAAAAAAAAAATGTTACTTTGCTTAGCACAGTGCATAATAGTAGAACTGTTGACACAAATAATCTAAAACTAATACCAGAAATAATTTTTGATATTAATAAAACAAAAGGAGGTGTAGCTGCTAAAAACAAAATGGTTTTTTTTTACAATTTTTGTTCACAGCCATAGTGATATTAGTCAGACTAGATATGAGTGACTTATACCACTATGAATCTCAGGGGCTCATTTATATATATATATATATATATATATATATATATATATATATATATATATATATATATATATATATATATATATATATATATATATATATATATATATATATATATATATATATATATATATATATTGTTATAGGTTGATATAAGTGCTTTAAATGCTTAAATAGTATTGAAATCACTAAATCCATTATCTAACAAAATGTTTAGAAAAAGAACAAATTTTATTGTAAAACTTGGAAAAGAATAAACACCTCTTCAGATTAGCTAAAAAGAACTACCAAAAAAAATCAAGATGTATTGTATGTCCATCAAAAAGAAATAAAAAAACTTGAACAAGATTCAAAAAATGGAAATATTATATTTGGATGGTTAAGAGCCAAACCAGCCTATACAAAAATATTGAGAAAAATGAGTTTATATCAAAAAATGATTTATGTAATGTTTCTTTGCAAACAAGGATATACTATACTTGAAACTTTTAGGTGTACTGCACAGCAATTACTTTAAGTTTGTTTGGTGAGCTTGGTGTAGTGGCTTTTGTTAAAAACTTTTAAACTTTTTGTTCAGTTATCTCATTTTAATTTACTTGTGGTAAAGACTGGTTTAGTGCTCAGCCATCCATTTGTGGAGAGCATTGTATAGCCATGTGTTCTTTGTGTATAGTGTAAAACATATATATTATTTAATAATATATTTTTTCATTTTATTATTTTAATACTTAAGCATTTAATATTTTGTTTACAAAAAGTAGTTATATAAAACTTAGTATCAACCTTACCAATCTTTATTCAATTTTTAACATATTTTTTATCAACCTATTTTTCTATCGATAAATGATATTATGCGTATATATGTATATAAAGATTGGATATAAAGAAAACAAAAGAGCAGGTTCTATCAAACATTATTTTTTTATTTTAGCAAATAAGAAAAAATAATTAACAATTTGTTAAGCTTGACATTTTAACATTATTTTTTTAAAAGTAAAAGTTTTTACACTTTTAAAGTTAAAAACTTAATATAACTTTTTTTGTTGTTGTTTGTTTGTGTATAAATTTATATACAAACAAACAACAAGAAAAAAGTTATATTAAGTTTTAACTTTAAAAAATTTTTAAAACTTTTACTTTTAAAAAATAATATTAAAATGTCAAACTTAATAAATTGTTAATTGTTTTTATTATTTGCTGAAATAATAAAATACAAATTTGCCTAATATTTATGTTTTATGAAAAGTATTTTTTAACATTGAAAAAAAAACTTTATTTTTTATTTCTAAACCTGGTTTATTGTTCATGTGTCTAATGGACCCAAGTGGTAAATAAGGCTTTTTTTCTTTATCAAGACAGAGTATTATTTTATCAATAATACAATAAAGATAAGTTTAAATTATTTGAAACAACTCATCATAATAAAAAAACATAATTTCTTTTAAGTAAAAAAACAAAAACAAAAATTAAGTTTGTGATGAGGTAGATGGTTAAAAATTTAAGATGGTAGTGATGAGGTGGTATTCTATTATCTAGTTTGTTTATATATAATTATATATCAAAACAGTTAAAACTTACAAAAGATATGAACTAAAGATATCTTTTCCGAGTTTGAACTAGACAAGTTGCCAAGTAAATACAAAAAAGTATTTTCTTTTTTATTGGTTAATCCATAAATCATTGGTAAACAACATCTCAGTTTTTTATTGAGTACTATTACTTCACCATTGATATTATTATACGCATATAAAGAAGCACAAAATTCCATTATTGATAAGTGTGAAAATTGATAAAAATAGCCTTGATGTGTTTCAATCCTTTCAACAAAACCAAAAAGTTTTTGTTCTATTTCTTCGAATTTCTTGATAAAAAAACTAATTTCTTTTCTGGAAAAAATTACATTGTTTTGGATTAATAAATAATATGCAATATTACAAATCTGTAAAATATATTTTTTATTATGATCTTTTTCTATTATCTTATAAAATGGTTCATCATTTTTGTGAATATGTTTTTGCAAAAAGTACAAAAAAATATTTGCATACAAATCTGTCATAGTCAAGAACATAAATTGATTATCTTGCTTTAAATCAGCAATAATTTTACACATAGAAGATAAATAAAATGGAACAGACGCCATGGACTTAGCAACAGAAGATTCCCTTAAAATTCTTTTTATATATTCTCTTGCATCTTCAACTACATTTTTCTCAATATAGTTGTTAACACTGTTTTCATTAAAACCCATAATTTGAATGATTAACTTGTCATCATGATGTGAAAACATATTTTGGTATTGTTCAACGGCAAAAATTCTTCCAGTTGTTTCCAGCCTTCCAGTTACTACACATTTATGCTTTTGAATCTCTGATAAAACTTTTACAATGGGGTAGGTACAATCAAAACTGTAATTTATTAGATCATCTAAATATTTAAACTCATCTAGACCATCAATCACAAACATTATGGAATAACTATTGATGTCAAAATCTTTTACAACATCTTCATAAAAAATATGAACCAATTCATTAATACTAGAAATATTTTGGTAATAATTAAACTTATTGCATTCGAAATAAAACAACAAATCAATATTTTTACATATAAAACCATTTGACCAATCAAGCAAAATCTTTTTAAGCAGCCATGTTTTTCCAATTCCAGCACTGCCAGATATAAATAGTAAAGATTTTTCATCAGAAAATAATTCATGATATGGAATCGGTTTGTAGCTCATTTGTTTTTTAAGAAACTGTTCCCTCTCAATGTTATTAATATTATCCCTTTGGATGCTCACTGCATCAACAAGACTCAAATCAACAAATTCATGCAATATATTAATACTTGAGAAATGCTTTAATGAAGGTCGAAGTTTAAAAGTTTTCTTACAACTTTCAAGATAAAACCTTTTTAGTGCTGCGCAATTTTCTAATAATAAAAAATATCATCATAATTGTAATTTAATAATTGTCATACATAATTGTAACAACATAATTGTAAAATAACTAATGCAAGAACTACCTCGCTTTGAAAGAGCACAATTCTTTGGAATATTTGTAAATTCTAAACGATTTATTTTAACTTAAAGTTATTACAAAGAAATAAACTATTTAAATGAACTACTGCAAATAATATAATATTAAAATATAACTAAATAAATATATTAAAATATAAAACATTAAAGATAATGTATACAATAGCTAATCAATATTTTTTTTTTTTTTTAATTTTGTTATATTTTTTTTTATCTTTAATCAAAAACTGTCTTAATATTTATTTTAATTAAAACTTAAATATAAAACTTGAACTTGAAACAATTGAACTTGAAACAATTAACGTTATATATAAAAACAAATATTTCTATTCTTTTAAGATTTATGCTTTCAAACAAGAAATTTGGAACAACTTAATGCAAACTGTTTGCATTATGTTGGTCTACTACCTTCTAGTTTAATCACTTTGTCACATTGAACCTTTTTTTTTTGCTTTAGAGTATTATATACTCATAAAATCAGAGAAAAATAAAAATTAATAACCTAAATCTTCTCTTAATATACTCGTTTGCCTCCATCAGCCATGTTCCGCACATCCATTATAGGAGAAGAAGCACATCTATGATTGGGATCTTTATATGATCCACTGTTGCAAATAATGTCTTTGTCTGAAAACCTTTGAGAAAAAGCTACAAATAGATTTAAACATTTAAGACCTGGGCTGCTCTTGGGATTAGAAAAAAGAAAGTCACCAAAAATTGATGACCTAAAACTGTTTTGGTGTAACTTTCATCCATTGAGAAAATCCACATTTTTCATAAAATCCAATTATTTATTATAAATGCTTGCTCAAATTCTTTTATAATAGTTTTTATTTATAAATTTTTTAAGTATATATTATAAATAGTATAGTCTTAAACTTTGTATTATAAGGAGTATTTAATATAATAAATAGGTGTTTTAATTTGGTACTTTTGTTTTATGCTGTTGTTTTGATTTAATTTGTTACTTACACAAAAAGGAATTTGTCTAGGTTAGGGAAAAAGTTTTTAACTGCAGGTTTCATAGGAGCTACAGTGAGTAAAAGTTTTTCTAGTGTCACTGAACGATTCAAGTAAGCATTGACATATCATTGGTGATATTATATCAGCTGCAAATGCATCACTGATATTTCTCTATGTTTAGTAGATTTTATCTATACAGGTGCAGTTTTTTTCTTGAAAAATTATTGTTTAAAACTGATATTGTATCTTTAAAGTTTATTTGATTTTTAATAAGTGGTAAAGATTTAGTACCGCATCAAAAAAAAAAGGTATTTAGTTTATCTGGATTGGTTACATTGGCTTTTATGATATTTGCTTGTAACATCCCGCTACTGGTAACTTGTAACCCAGTACAACCTGCTTCATGTCGTGCTGCTTTGTAGGATATGCTTTTTTAGGCAAAAGCCAAAAGTAGCCAACTCTGAATTAAAACAACCTCTGCCTTGGAGCTCTTGGTTGTGTCAAGGCTAGAGACGGTGTCTAAACAAAAATACTCATCTTGGGCAGATGTTAAATGCATCCGGCTACTGTCTTGTAGAAGGCTTCCTAGACAAAGACTTAAGGAGTAAACAGATTCTATCTTTTGACCAGCCTTGCACCCCTTCTTCTTCTATTCAGCTGGCGCAGATGTATTAATAATACATTGTTTCCGGTTTAGGATATTGAATGCTGGATCTTCTTGACTCAATGCATGGATTTTGTTTGTGTCTCTGTTTTTATGACTAGGCAACTCATTCTATTAACTCCAAATGTGCGCCCTCATTTGCGCGCACATTTGGAGTTAATAGAATGGCTCTAAAACACAGTTTTATGGTTCTGAGGCCGGCTGGTAGTCAGGTTTCCCGAACTCTGTGGTATCTCTCAGAGAGGGTGATTCCATCAACAGCTGTAAAATTTCAGAGTACTAACATTGCTATGTTGCGCATGGGTGGTATCTCTGTTAGTACTTTTGGTGTGCATTGTCGAGGACACATTTGGAGTCCTTTGTTATGGCTCAGGGTTTATTAATAGTAATGAGACAATTGTTTGGACTATTTAATAGTGTATAGAGTACTATCACCGCTTTGAGTCAAGTTCTTTAAAAAATTTTAAAATGACTAAAGTACCAATAATAATAAAACACAAAAAGCCATTGTCATCACCAGGTTCTCTAAACATATCATTCACTAATATTTGTGGTCTTTGAAGTAACTTTTCTTCTATTGAGTCTCATCACTTGCAAAGTTCACCAGACCTACTTGTTCTTTGTGAGACTAATTTGATTTCAGATGTTTCATCTTTTGATCTTAGCATTTGCCTTTCTCAATGCCTAACTCAAATAGTCAACTTTCCAACTGGTTTTCCAGACAACCCAAACTATTTACCTTTTCTACTCAACTTATGTCGTGTTTTTGATCCTAGTCAGTGCTTAGTTTCTCCGCATTCAATCTTAGGTGCTTCTGATCACAGTTTGATCTCTCTAAAACTAATATCTCATTCTTCTTCATCATCTGAATCCCCCTATCATTGTACCTCTAACAACTACCTTAAAACTGACTGGGACTCTCTCCGTGATTTTCTTCGTGATGGCCCTTGGGCAGAAATCTTTTGTCTTCCTCCTGACAAATGCGCTTCTTACATAACTTCTTGGATTCAGGCCGGTATAGAATCTTTTATTCCCTCCCGACAACTCCAGGTAAAGCCTCACTTTTCTCCATCGTTTTCCTTGGATTGTGCTGCTGAAATTGCCAATCAAAACCATTACTTCCATATCTATCAGCAAAACAATTCTCCAGAAAACAGACGTTTGTTTCAGGCCTTGATATAAGATTTTGTTGCATAATGGAAAAGTGAAATGCAAATAAATGTAGCTTTACTCAATTAAAGTATTTACATAGCTAAAAGTTTAATTATGTCAGTTGCATATTTTAAAGTACCTCAATGTACTTAAATTTAAAACCAAATTAAAAATTGTTAGAAGTCTTTATCTTTATGAAACATCATTAAATTAAGCAATATTGCTATAAAAATTTTTTTTAATTAAATTTAAAAATTGTTTAAAAAAAAAAAAATTTATTCCTTATTTTAAAATCTTATACTTATTAAAACTTATTTATTTTCCATTAAAACATTCGTTTTATGGTTATTTTTTTCAATGAGGGAAAACTTGTTTATGGTTGAATTTCTTAAAGGGATTTAAATGTACTTACCACAGTTTTTTAAACAATTTACCCAACTATACAATTATATTGGGTTTTCCCTATATAAAAAAACATTTGCGCTACCTAAAACATTTTAGTTCAACTGGCTTTTGACAAAATAAAAATTGTAATTAAATGAAGATTACTGCTTTTTTGCTTTGTTTTTTTTAATTTCCATTTTTCCAGTTTTCATTTACCGTGAAACCTAATGAATTTTCACTTTTTCTTACTAAATCCAAATAAAATTTATAGTATTTTTGGTTTTAAGATGTTATTAACAAAACTTGTTTTTAACAAAAATCAGTATATTTTTGACGTTTCGTATCTTATATTTATAACACTTGTATTAGTTTTGTTTTTAAAATAAAATTCCCCCTCCCCTTCCCCCCAATAATTTTTCAAATAATTAAATTTTTTTTCAAACAATTAGTTTTTAAAAAAGCAAGGGATTAGAAATTAAGATATAAAAGAAAAAAAAGGATAAAAAAGACCTAATTTGTTATCTGTATTTTAGGCATAAGTTCCTTTGACAAAAATGTTTGACCTACTACTATTTGACCTACCCAGTAGTATTGCCCCCTCCCACCCACTCCTCATATTATAATTTTTGTTCCTACAAGGCCTGAAATATAAGTTGGGCTTTCAAAACGTTTGCTTATTGATCGAGTTATTATATTCAGTTATAAAAGTTTTTTTCTTTTAAAAAAAAAAAAAAATAATGAAATTCTTCTACATAAAATTTAACGGCAAAAGGAAAACCCAAATATAACAGTTATAACTCGAGTTTGAAAGAATTTTTTGTATTGACATCATTTATTAACGACAAAAGAGCATTAATCAGACTAGTATTTTTTAAATCATAGAGCCGGAACTTCCCTTTGAGAAAAAAAAAAGGTGTGAAAATTTTTTTGTTAAAGTTTTTCACTTTGACGGTCAAAAAATAGATAAAAACTATCAACCTTTTTTTAACAATTTGACTTTAACAAAATCTTCACATACTACTTATAAACTAGTTAATCATTTTTAATCGACATTCAGTCTAAAGATGTTAAAAAAAAAACTTTTGGTAAAAGGCAATTTCAAAACTGAAATGTAAAAAAAGTTATATGTAATACAAACATTTTAAAGTAACTTGAATTAAATTTATTAAGTTTTTTTTTACTTTAACATACAGAATTTTAGCAGTAAAAAAATTGTAAAGCTAAAGTAATGATAGTAAACTAAAGTACTGTAAAATTAAAGTAATGATAAAGGTGACATTGTTCGCTGATGATACTACCATTTATCCTTGTCATGATAGGGGGCATTTGGAGGGGGCATTTGAGCTTGAAAAAGATCTCACTTCTGTTCACCAGTCACTGTGAGCATGGGGCTCACAGTGACTGGTGAACTTTAATTCAGATAAAACCCAATTTTTTTCAGCCAATCATTATCCTAATAATTTAGATCTCCTCTTTCTTTGACACTTTTTATAATTTTTCTATGAGTGATGAGTAAAAAAGCTTAAAAAACAAATATATCGCAAAACTATATACCTCAATTTGCATGTATTCAAAATGTTTTGGATATCCGGAAAAACTAAAAGTTGAAAAAAATATCCGGAATTCCAGGAATATCCAGAAAAAGATAATCCCTGTAATGTACTCAATGAGTCATCTACCCTTTATCTTCTAGGATTAACTCTTACCTCCAATCTTTCTTGGAAACTATATATTAAATCCATTGCAAAATGCATCTGCAAAATTTGCATCTCTTTACCATGCTTGACACTTTCTTATTCAGGGTTTTATTCTTTATCTCTATAAATCTCAAATCCGTCCTTGTATGGAATACTGTTGCCATATCTGGGGCATATCTTCCAATGTTGTCCTTTCTCTTTTAGACAAGTTGCAGAAGATAAATAGCTAGATTTATTAATCAGCACTGAGTATTGTTAGAGAAATTATCCTATGATCTTTTAAGGTAATGAATGCTGCATTCATGGCTAGATGCTCTAGTCTATTACCTATACCCAAGTCTTTTGCTATGATTTTAGCATCTGTTAAAATGCTGTTATATTGTGATATCAGAGTTTTTATAGGTTTTAATAGTACTTTCAGTATAAAATTTATAATACGAAGGTTCTAGCTCATACACCCTTCTAGCTCATACACCCTTCTAGCTCATACATCTAGCTCATACATCCTTCTAGAACGTCTAACCATGAATTCAGCATTTATTACCTTAAAAGATCATAAGGATAATTTCCCCAACAATACACAGTGCCAATTAATAAATCCAGCTAAACCTGAGCTCAGAAAATTAAGTAAAATTTTATAAGATGATATCAATAGAAAAGTTAGGAAT
The DNA here is from genome assembly GCF_038396675.1 of Hydra vulgaris. Taxonomy (NCBI): domain Eukaryota; kingdom Metazoa; phylum Cnidaria; class Hydrozoa; order Anthoathecata; family Hydridae; genus Hydra; species Hydra vulgaris. The sequence continues at coordinate 6,486,524 of NC_088932.1, read as the reverse complement.
GCTACCCACATACACCAATGGCATAGCACAGATGTCATAAAATAGCTCAAATCCATACCCAATAAAAATAAATGTACTTTCATTCAGTACAATACTGACAAGTTTTACCCTTCAATTTCAATAGATTATATATACCATGCAAAACAGTTCACCTGATAAATCAATCAAAATTATTTACCACACCAGGAAATTTTTACTTTTTTCAGGAAATAATATATATGGATTATTGACCGACCCTAATTTTGATCACCATAGGTAGTTTTGATGGAGTCAAATTATGCAAATTAATTGGTCTCTATATCTTACACACTATTGCCAAAGAATATGGCCCTAATACTACCAATCTATATAGAGATGATGGTCTTTGCTGCTTCTATAATATCAGTGGTCCTCAATCGAAAAAAATTAAGAAATATCTAGTAAAAACTTTTAAAGATAATTTTAATCTTAACATAATTATCAGACCAAACTTTAAAATCATAAACTTTCTTGATATCATATTTAAACTTTCTGAGACCTCCTTTAAACCTTATAGAAAACCAGGAGATAATCCTTTATATATTAACATCAATTCCAATCATCCACAAAGCATCATTAAATCTATACCAAAAATGATCTATAATCGCATCATTAATATATCTTCAAGCAAAGAAGCTTTTTATAGAGCCGCACCATTTTATAATAACGCTCTCAACTCTTGTGGATTCAAAGATAAGATCAATTTCATTCTAAATATCCAGAAATATAATACAAAATCTTGAAAAAGAAACATCTGCTTTAAACCACCTTAATCGCTCAATGTCAGAAGAAACATAGAAAAAACTTTTTTTTGTACAACTGATAAATGTTTCCCTAAAGGCCACAAATTTCTCAAACTTTTTAACCGGAACAACTTAAAGGTTAGTTATAGCTTCCAAACATCAAGAGTATTTATACTTCTCATAATGAAAATATAATATTTAATTCTCATAAAAATGCCAATCAAATATGCAATTGTCGACAAACCAAAATACCTTTAAAAAAACCATATTTATATTTGGAACATAAAAATTAACCAAGAAGAAGAAGGGTATTATTACATTGAGCTTACTGAGAAAACTGGTGGTATAAACATAAAAATTCTTTTGTTTATGAAAGTAAGGCCAACTCCACTGAACTTTCGAAATTTGTGTGGGAATGCAAAAATAAAGTTTTAGAACCTATACTAAACCTGGCAGTAAATTTTGTAAATTATGATTGACAGAAAAATACTACATTATTACATAACCACAAAATTTGCTTAATAAATGAACTGAGCTTGGGTCAAAGTGCCACCATGAAAGTAAATTTCTAATAAAGAACTTTAATGTCATCAAAGCGGAAATTCCATAGCATTTTTTGTATATAATTTATGTTATTACATTGTTGATGTTGTTACATCTGATAATCGCTATTGCATGAAACTTCTAGTTACATAATTGAAATATATCTTAATAACTATTTAGTTTTCACTTTATTATTTGCTATACCAGTTATAACACGCCGTATTGAGCACTCTTACTGGAAATATCAACACAATTCCTACAATATCTATATAAATATATATATATATATATATATATATATATATATATATATATATATATATATATATATATATATATATATATATGCATAGATAGATAGATATACATGTAAGTAAATAATAATACATGCATGCACATACACAAACACACACGCGCATATATTATATATGCATATATATTATTGATTGTTAGTTTAAATAATGTGTTTAAAAAATAAGAATAATGAAATATAAAAAAAAAGAATTTTATAATCAAACCATTATGAAATCATAACTAAATCATTAAACCTTTAAAGTATTACAAAAATAATAATAATAATTAGTGTAGAATCTCATCAACATAAATTTGTCTCAATAAGAGAGCTTTGACATATAAAACAAAAGGCAAAACACTTTTTTTTTAATTCATGCACCTCTTCTAATAAAAGCAACTTTTTTCATTAGGTAGGTTTGAACTTTACCTCTTGTTATGATGTCACTACACTACAACCACATTCTAGCTTATAGTTATTAACAGGAATGCGGAGTCCTAAAATGACTCCAGCTTAATATCTATAACATATCTTTATTTTTCCTGATCTTTGGTTTCCAGAAGCTCTGAACATTTTGGTTGACTTGATCTGTTTTATAAAAAAAAATCATGAAATTTCATGACTTGAAACAAATTGTTTCTAAGTCCAGAGTCCTGGAGTCCTTGCCGCCATTATACCTAAGGACTCCGGGTTCAAAAAGTGATTGTTCCTCAAACCTAAAAGTCCTTTTTTTTTTACCAATAGTAGTTTATAAGCATTTTTTATATTTTAAGAGCTCCCAAACACCAAAAACTAGGAAGAAACCTTTTTGTAACATTTAAATCCAGAGTCCTTTTTTGAATCCGCATCCCTGGTCATTAATTTTTGAAAAAATGTTACTTGTTAACTCTTCTATTACTCTTATTAGATCAAATCTTTCCATTTTTTTTAAAGCTGTTTTTAAATCATCCAATGAAGGATTGACATTCATTTGAATCCATGTTTTTAACATTGAATAAGCTTTGTCTGCAGTTTTGGGATTATCATAGTCTATCATATCTAAATAGTTGTCATTAATATTTAACCAACATCCAAGAGTTCTCCAGTTTACTCCAACACAATTACTAAATTTTAACCTAAACTCCTTGTTATAAAGAAAGTCTTTATCTTTTTTATGAAATGTCAAAGATTGACCCATCTTGATGTTTCTACATAATAAAGAAAAAATTATGCTTAAAAAAACCTTTATTAAAATAGTATTAAACTATAAGAAAACTATACAAAAAATATAAAATCTACTGTTTAACAAAATAGTTTTAAATATATTTATACACAAAAACAAACACACATGCATGCGCACACACAAACACACATTTTAGGTATTTGGAGTGGCTTCCAGAATAGTGAACATTTTTCTACAACAGAAGAATAAAAAGACGTATAAAAAATTAAAAAAAAAGACTTTTAAAAAAGAAAATAGGAGAAAGAATGGATAAAAAAAGAAAAATAAAGAAGTAGAAGAAAAAAATTTTTTAAATAGCTAAAGAAGATAATTGCAAAAAAAAAAGAAAAACAAAACCAAAAAAAATAATAACAAAGAAAAGAAATTTTAAGAGAAAATAATTACTAGAATATTTAAAATAAAATAAAAGTTAAATTAAGTAAAAAATTTGTTTCACATTGAAATTTAATGTGAAACAAATTTTTTACTAAATAAATGGTTTGAAATTTTTACGCACGTACCAAGAACTTAAATTCATTTAATTTAAATGAATTTAAGTTCTAGAATTTAAGTTCTAAGAACTTAAATTCATTTAATTTAAATGAGTTTAAGTTCTTGGTACGTGCGTAAAAATTTCAAACCATTTATTTATTGAAGTATTATACTTGGATTGAAAGAGCTTTGAAATTGTAATAAAATGGTAAAAATTTTATGAAAAAAGATTTATTACAAAAAAAGTTATGCCCCTTTAAGTAACATTTTTTATATAGGATTTAGAAAAATGCAATCAAAGTAACTCGTGTACGGCTTACGGTAGCTTTGTAATAGAACTTCATTGTAAGTTGGCGCATAATTTTGCTTTAGTAAAATGTGAAAAACGATTTAATAACGTTATTAAAAAAGTTTAGAATAAAAACAAGAAAATATTTTTAACCGTAAGTAAAAAGTGGAGAAACATACCGCCACTGCGCAGAAAAATAGGGTATGTGCGCATTACTATTTTTATGAAATTTGACAGGCCCATAGAAAGTAGATTTATACAGATGAATTAAAAATTTTAAAAATGTACCAACATGTCTTCATTATTAATGCACCTCCGGAACAGGAACAAAATTATCAAAACTAACAAAAATCACTGGTAACTGTAAAAAAAATAACAGAATTAATAACAAGAAGTTACAGTAACAGTAGCGGAAACGGTTTAATAAAGTGTAACAGTAATAGTAAAAGAGGCAGAAATGGTACGAAATTTTAAATAGCAATAAAATCAATGAAAAATTTATTAACTGTTTAAAGAAGCATTATTTATTCAAAATAAAACATTTTACTTTTTTAATAAAGTCTAAGCTGACTTAAAATTCTAAAAAAAAGACATATAAATACATCCTTACCACACCGACTTCGAGCAGGTTGTGGAAAAATAAGGTCACAGTTTTTTTCTTAACAATTGGTGCCGTAAAAAGCTAGATACGCACGTACCTATAAGTTCAATTTATAAAATTAACATTGGAAAAGGTTTGTTTTTTTAATGTTTTTAGTTACGTTTTCTGATGTTTTATTTTTCTCTGGATTCAAACTAGTTCAATCAAACATTTATTTGTTATGTTTTAGCTGTATTTTTTTATACTATGGCTGGTACAATTTTTGACAAAACAATCATAACAACAACAACAACAACAAAAACAGCAACAAAAACACCTACAACAACAAAAATAACAACAACAACAACAACAACAACAACAACAAAAACAACAACAACAAAATTTGTTGATGTCATTCGTTTTCAGTGTTGTATTTATATTTTGTCTGTTTAAAAACTTAATTTTGTCTATTGATTTTACATATCTTTCCAAATATATAAATAAATAATCTTCTTAATATATTGTTATTGTAGTTATTAATATTATCATTATTAAATTCTTTAAGACAATGTCACTCCTTTCATAAAGTTCTTTTTCTCTATAGTCTTTAAATTTTAAACAATTTATATTATAAATTATCTAAAGCAATTTGCTTCAGAACCTAGAGCAAATTGCTTTAGATTCTAAATAATTTAATTACATTATTTATAATATAAACTGTTGCTTTAAGCAAACACCTTGAAAAACAATTTTAATATATATAATTAATAATAGCATTAATGTTAATAATAATAAAATAATAATAACAAACACAACTAAAATGATATTTAAAAGAAGAAAAATATGCAACACTACAACAATAAGGTGACCATACCTACGCGTTTCACGCGTACATTGAGCGTTTGAGGGAAGTTATACGCGTTTAGGGTTTGTACGCAATGTGTATGCATATATATATAAAAAAATTAATCAAATAAAATTCTTTAAGACAAAGTTATTTAATTAAATGAATATATTTAAATATAACTAATAAAATAATTTAATTTAAATTAATTTAACTTTAACATACAAAATTAAATGAACTAAATTTCGTTGAGGCAAATAAGTTTTTTCAGTTCCACCATAAGACGTAAATAAGTTTTTTCAGTTCCCTTAAGAGAACGGAAAAAAAATACTTCGAAACATTTTTCAAACAGGATACCGTTGCACAGTGGGCCAGTGACTGGACAAAAGTATAAAAACCAAAGTCAGAATCTTAATGTCATAATGGTTTTAAACAATTATATAGATATAATAAAACAATTTAAAACCGTTTATATGCACTTAAAATTTTAATGAATATACTTATGATGTGGTTGAAGTAGACGCGAATGTAAATTAGAAAAATTTTAAAGAGAAAAATGTTGTTTAAAAAATTGATGGAAATAAATAACATTTACATATAATATTGCGCTTTTTAAAATATTATATTATAACACTATATATTATCTGGATTTTAAAAGTTGTTTGACTAAAATTGGTATGTAATTAACATATTTGCAGCAACTTTAAACACGCTTATTATTTTATATTTTATTGTATGACACTTTTATTTGACAAAGCTTTTATTTGACAAAGTTTTTTTTTTTATTGGTACATCTTGCTTTTATACTTAGATATTTTAAAGCTTATATATGTTTTCTTTAATAATTTCATAAATATGGCTGCCACTAGGCGCCACTTTGGTTTTCTTTCACATTTGAACATCTCTTACCTGACAAAAAATCTGTAATTGCGCTCAAAAACTTTTATTTAAACAAAATTTTCAAAAGCGCACAAAACATATAATACAATCTTACTCATACTAAGCGTAGTACTGAACAATAATATATATATATATATATATATATATATATATATATATATATATATATATATATATATATATATATATATATATATATATATATATATATATATATATATATATATATATATATATATCGTAATTCAAATTTTGTTCTTATTAATTTAGCACTTGTCAAACCAAATGGGTTTAATAATCTGTTTTAATTGGTTTGGTTGGGGTTACTCATTTTAGATGATGAACTGCTGTTTTTATTTAGGTTTCATGAGTGTCACAAGAAACGAAATTCACCAGTTTATCAGACTCAACAGTCTGTCAATACATAAAAAAGAAGACAGTATACTTGTATACAACTTTATTAAAGAACATGATTTGAAATTTCAAGGTCAAAAGTTTGAGAGTCAATTTCATTTATTTGTTTCTGAATAAGGTAAAAGATGGACTCGAAGTAAACGAACCGATGCAAAGTTTATTAGGAAGAATTCAGCTTGGCTTGAAAATGATTTTAATACATTAATGAAGGAGAGTAAAAATAAACAACTCGGCAGACCTACATTACCATTTGAAGATTCGTCTTCAAAAATCAAAAAAAGAAAAGTTGCAACTTTGTCAGCTTCAAATTCTTGTGAGCTGTTGTTTGCTAGTGGCACACACCTGTGGAAAGAAGGTAGAAGAAAAGATGCTCAGATAGCAATAAAGTTGGCTGATAACAAAGATGCTGAACTAGATCATTCTGATAAAACATCTGAAGAAGCGTTTGCTCTTTTGTTAGATAATGAGATGAGAAAATCTTAATACTAGCGCTTAAGAAACAATGCGGAAAGCAAAAAAAGTAATTTATATCCACCATACAATGATGTACGTGAGGCAAAAGAGAGGTGTTTGCCTAGTCGTGAATCATGGGCATCAACAGATTACTCTGCAGGCATCAACTTCCAAGCATTGGTAGATCATACCGTGCTGCGGTTGTTGGAAGTACAACATGATGTTATCAATTCGTTTGTTTTTGATAGGCTAATTCTGCGCTCAAAGGTAGGTTTTGATGGGTCAACTGGGCAAAGCATTTATACACAAGTTACTGATGAGCTGGAAAACAGAAACTTTTTCCAAGAAGCAAGTTTGTTCCTTACCTGCTTTGTACCACTTAAATTGACAGGATTCTCTGATCAAGTGGGAAAGATTGTTTGGAGAAATATACATCCGTCATCAACATTGTACTGCCAAATTGTGCGGTTTAGGTTTGTAAAGGAGACAACTGATATAATGAATGCAGAGCATCAATTCCTTGAAAATGCTATTGGAAACTTAACTACAACTCCTGTGCCTAAGTATGAAAACTTAACTGTTCTTCACAAAGTTGATGTTACCATTATAGATGGAAAAGTAGCCACTGCATTATCTACAGTTACTAATTCAAGTCAGTGCTGCTCAGTTTGTGGTTCAATGCCAAATCAAATGTACCAACTTAATTTTGTTTGCAATTTGCCATTAACTCCGACCGGATTGGAGTATGGCTTGTCAACACTTCATGCATGGATTCGTAGCATGGAGTGTTTGTTAAAAGTCGGCTACAAAGCTGAAGTGAATAAATGGGCATTAAGGTCAGATGCAGACAAAGAAAAAGTTAAAGCTAAAAAGAATTTAATTCAATCTCGGTTCAGAAATGAAGTTGGGCTGGTGATTGATATCCCTAGTCTGGTGGTTCTGGATCATCAAATAATGGCAATACTGCCCGACATTTCTTCAGAAACGCTAAACAAACAGCAGCAATTATCAATGTTGATGTGCATTTAATTAAAAGGATATATGTTGTGCTGTGCACTATGTCATCTGGTTTTATGATTGATGCTGATAAATTAAAAGACTATTGCTTAGAAACAGCACAGCTTTTTATACAACTTTATCCCTGGTACTACATGCCACAGAGCTTGCACAAAATCTTGATACATGGGTGGCAGGTTGTTGATGAGATAGTGTTGCCAATTGGGCTGATGAGTGAAGAGGCCTTAGAAGCACGAAATAAAGACTTTAAAAAATTTAGTGAATTTTTTTCAAGGAAGTGTTCGCGTTTAAAGACAAACAAAGACCTTTTACGGCGTTTTATGTGCTCATCCGATCCAGTAATTAGTGCTTTACGATCACCTAAGCACCCTAAAAAAGAAAATTTTCCAGATGGTGTTGTGCAACTCTTAAAAGAAAGCCACTCTTTTATTTTGTAATTTTGCCTGAATTATATTGTACATAATTATTTTGTATTTTTAAATATATAGACCGACCACTTACTAAGCTTGTACTACTTGTAGCATACATGGTCAAAGATTTTCGTGAATGAATAGGTACAATAATACCCATACAAGTTTGAAAAGTTCTTTAGACGCTTGTAAAATCTGCTAATTAGAAAAACTAATTAACTGAGCTAGAGTATAATTTTTTTACAGGGAACCAAGTTTATCCAGCAACGTGTAATAGCACGTGTAATAACACTAGTTAATCATATTAAACTGAAAAAAGTTTTGCTTTCCGCGAGCGAGGATCAAAGGGAGAATTTTATAATAAAACACGTGCTAAATAGTGTACATAGCACAAATAAAACATATACAACTAATAAAATTTAGCTGTTGCTAAGCAAAATTAGGTATCCATAGCAACTAATAAAAAAAATATTTACTTTTTTAAAAAGCGTGACCTCATATTGGTACTTATGTAAAATTTGGTGAACATAGCACTTGTAAAAAAATCTGAAAAAAAAAACTGTTTTTGCTACCCAAAATTAGGTATCCATAGCAACGAATTAAAAAAATAACACCTTCATAAGAAGCGCAGACATCATATTATTACTCATCTTAATTTTAGTCAATATAGCCCTAATATTAAATAAGTTATGAATTTTGTCCAGTAAAAGTGAATTCCCACCGTGCGTTGCGGTTCTAAAAATAGATTTCATAAACTTTTCGCAAACCTTTCTGGGATCGATATGCGGACAAACTACAAAATGCAAGAAAACTTAATACTAATTCTGAAGAAAAAGTGCAATAAAACAATGTTATTAGGATTTGTTCTCATCAGATTATTGCTACCTTAAACGTTTTCTAGCTGATGTAATTTAAAAAAAATAGGAATTACTAAAGGTTCGATGACAAACTTGGAGAAAAGGATAAAAGAAAAATAAAGCTTTCGAAATTATATATTTAAACAAAAAGTTTACATCTTGTAGATTTTCTTGCCAAAAAGAATGAAAATAATATTAACATAGATGCAAGAAATATGTATAATCATTTTAAGTTAAATATATAATTTATAACAAAAAAATTTGTAAACTCTTCATTAGTTCTGATATTAATACAGAATGTAGTTTTGTTGATTTTAATACTGGAAATAGCCATGACTTTATTGTTGATTTACTGTATCATTTAGTTCTTTATTATATGAACATGGCAAATGTAGTTTTATTGATTTAATGAATTTCTACTTTTATGACTTTCTGGAACCAGCAAATTATCAACTTTCATATTTTAGCTCAAGTATGATTGTTAGAACAAAGTCTTAATAGTTATCTTTAATGAAGCAAAAGCATGTATCAAATTTTATATCAGTGTAGTTTTAGTAATGTGGCTTTATTTCAGAAGCGTGAAACTATGGAGTTTATTAATTTTCAAGATTGTTTTCTTGTCTATAAAATAAATTAATTCAATAAAGAATTGACGACAGAATTCAATACAACGCGACATACATCTATTTCTCAAAGCACAGTCCGTCGAATACTTATCAAATACAAAATTGTAGCCGACTCTGCTTTGAAGAAACCACTCCTGCGTCCATATAATAAACAAAGGAGACTAAATGGTGTTGTGAAAGAAGGTATTGGACAATAGAACAATGAAAAAACATTATTGAGAGGGATGAGAGTAACTTTAAGCTTATCAATTGCAAATCTAACATAACAGTCAAAAGAATCGCTCACGAAAAGTATTACGCCAGGTACATTAGACCGACTGTACAAAGTGGAGGCTCGATAGGAATCTGGTCATGCTATAATTACAAAGGTGTTGATATGTGCCAAACATACACCGGAAGAATCAACTCCAGAATATACGTAGAAGTAATGGAAAACAATTTAATTCCATTAATTGACCTGCATATGCTCAATGATAAACCATGGAAACTTCTACATGATGGTGCAACTGCACATACTGCATACTATACAAAGGAGTGGTTCAACAATAGTAGTATCAAGACTATACCGTGGCCTCCATACTCACCTGATTTGAACCCGATTGAAAACATTTGGACTCGGATTGACCGTAAATTGGCAAAGGTTCAAATTTCCACACTTGGCCAGCTGAAGGACGTCCTAAAGGAGACCTGGTATAGGGTCCCAGAAGCGATGTGCAAAAATCTTCTTGAGTCTATGCCTAAAGGAGTTTTTAGTTGTATTAAAGCAAAAGGCGGATACACAAAATAATAATTGGTTCATAAATTACGCCTACTAATGTATCGTGCGTCTAAATTTATGAATAATTTTTTTGTCTTATTTTTTTAATACCATGTAGTTGTACCTAATTATTACTTAGTATTTGTATTTTTTTTGTAAATTTTTTTTTGATTTAGTATTCTGTATGTATTTATCTAATATATAGAAAAAAAACTAAACCAAAATCTTTTTTCGTTATTGTTTTATCGTTAAAAAACTAAAAATTTCTATTCTCAAATATGAGTGCGTCTAAATTTATGAAAACCACTGTAGAAGATATTCCTGATTTAATCACACCCTAAGTGTTAATTGATACAATACATCAATATCTGTTAATTTAAAATCTGTATTATCCCCCATAGTTATAGTAAACCAGTTATTTATCCAAATAAGAGTTAAACGTTATTTCAAGAATTTTTTCGAGAGCTTGGCATCGACTAAGCTTGATACCACAGCTTGGTTTAAAGAAACCAATGATGCCAACAAGCCATTTTTCCGTTACTGTATAAATTAAGCAAAACTTTTGAAATTCGTCAAAGCTGTTTTTTCTGACTTTTTCTGTTTTTTCAGCAAACATTATTGCTTGGAAATGTCAGGGATAGGAGCTGAAGGTGGGCTAGAGTTTTTTTTTTAGATAAATTTTTTTTTATATACATATGTATGTTCTTATTCTGTAATATGCAAGATCATCTATTAGTTGGGGGAGCAGCCAACTCGGGTACAACATAGCTTGTGCTGCGCGTTCTCGAGAGGAGGTCAACAGTGCTTGTTTTTATTGTTAGCCCAACAATAGAAAACAGTCAAACATACCTAAACAGTAAAACTATCCGTAAAGAGAGGTTTCATGTTGTGCCAGCGTTTTAGATTGAACGTTGTGATGTGCAATGTATCATTGAGCTCATAAGTAAGGTAATAGAAGGGGATAAATGTATTTTCCTCACCAATGATTGCATTACTGAGTCTGACTTTGACAACCGCCAATCACTTTTAGCAAAATTAGCGATTAGTGGTTGTCATATAAAACATAGTCTTTGGATATTAACCAAGCGTTACGTTAATGCTGTATCATTGATTGTAAGAGATCAATTAAGTGCTCTAGCTATCCTTCCGTTCAAAAGTCATCTTTTAAATTTTCAGAATAGAAAAACTTACCATTGATATTTTTTTAAATTATTTTAAAATTATTTTCTTTACTCGTAATAATATTAAGTCTTTTATAAAAAATATCAATTATTTTAATAATTTAAGTTTTGTTTCTAGATCATCAGGATGAATGTTAATAATTTATTTATTAAAAGCGTCATCCAAGTTCTCTAGTTTTCTTCTAAGAAATCAATTTTCTTCTCCAGGTTCAAATGGTATTTCAGGAAGTTTTATTTCCACTTCTGGTAAAACTTCGCTTGGATCAATATCAATAAATGATGTTTCAGCAGTTAGATCAGGAATCAATGGGTCGATTTCTCCTGGGTCAATAGCTTCTGCAATCACAACAATATATTAGATTATGATTTCACCTCTAAATATAACAAAAATGAGTTCATCTCTTCAATAAAGTTATGGTTCTTTGTTAGACCCTCGGCATAACCTACATTGTATGGTGTTCGAGGTAAAAGACAAATCATTACCGTAAGTTTAAATCCAGCAACACTGGCAAATTCATCAGGTCAAACTTTTTTAACTTTTTTTCCAAAGTTGTTGCCGTCCATGATAGTAGTGCCAGGGTCGGTCCTATTGCTTTACAATGTTGTTATCACTAATGTCTTGCAGACCTTACAGCAAGTCTTGTAGCAAATCTTAATAGAAGCATTATTAATAAACTTACAACAAGAATGCAAGGACAGGAAATTCAAAGTACTTTTGACTATGGTGATTATTGAAGTGTTCGAGATTTGTTCTTACCCTCATCAGTACGAGCTCTTCCAGACAGATTAATGCAAGGTATTAATGACCAAGCTGACCAGGTAATTCAACTCTTTTGAGATCTTGAACTAGTACTGGTTCAACAACTGGAGCTGATGCAGCAGTATCCCTTGCATTTGGAAAAGGTCCAGCCCCTGCCAGTTCAAAATATTGCACGCCTCTCAACTTTGAACTGTTTAATACTCTAGGACCTTTTTACCCTTCATCATTTTCAGATCAACTAGAATATGAAATAGTATTCTCTGACCGAAGTCAAGTTATTATTTCAACTGATACTTTAACTATTCCAAACTTAAATAATTTAGCTCTGCTATATGAAGTTGTTGAAAATGAGCAGCTTGCAAAAGAAATTGCTTACGGTAGTGTTTCACGTTTTGGTCTTAAACTTGAGCGAATTGTTCGTCATCGACGCGTACAACGAGATTTAACTCAAACTTCATGGCTTTTCAAACTTTGGGAAGTTCTTTCTTACTAGAACCTTACTAGGCAGTGTCGTCCCGAAGCAATCTTAAAGGGGGACTGACCTATCTGTTTTTGGCGAGTAAGGCCAGGAAAAAATTTTTCTGGCTAAGATTTCGAAAAAAAAAAGGTCCTCTTGAAACTTAGCCGACTGCTAAGTATAGATCCCATTTTGCCGACTCCAGTGCCGACGGGGGGTGTCTAGCCCCCCTATATTTTTAGGGGGGCTAGACACTCCCCTCGGGACGCCTTTGTTACTTGCAGCCTATGTCTAAATGCTGCCATAAATGGTTTGATAATTTGATTTGCTGATATACCTATCATTTTATTTGTAAATTTTTTTATTTGCAAAAGTAAATATTATTTGACCAAAAATCAAAGAAAATTTCTAGTTTTTTCGTTTATTCTTGGTTTTTCAGAATGAATTTAAGTTTAAATTTTAGTAATGCTTTGGCTGGCATAACACTAGATCTGATACCGATGTTAGGTATTAATTTGTTATAGTATGTATATTTTTTTAATGTGTAAGGATTTTTTTTAGTCTATTTAATCTTGTTTTAGAAAATAACTCAAATGTAGAAATAGTTCAAGTTGTAGAAAAAGAGCCTGCTGATGAGGCACTATTAAGTGCATGGGAGAATGTGAGTTATAAATTGTTAAAAGTAATAAAAGCAATAACAGTAAATCTTTTTTAATGGTTTTTTTTTTTTTTTTTTTTTTTTTACTACTAAGGTATAACTAGTAATCCATATTTATAGGCAAAAAATGTTGCATTACCGAAGGATTTGAAACAGTTTTATAGAACAATGAATGGGCTAGTAATAAATTGGAGTGCCAAACAATGTGGTGTGCTAAATTCTATAATTTTTTACTTTTATTTTGACAAACCAAGTCAATATTGAGTTGTTTAAATATATTATATATATATATATATATATATATATATATATATATATATATATATATATATATATATATATATATATATAATGATGAAAAGTGGCTTTGTTGACTCGTGTTGTGTTCATGTTGTAGTTCAAATAAAGGTCTCTAAATTAATTTAGATACTTAGTATCTAAATTAATTTCAAATTGAAAGCATTGTTTATTTAACCAACCTTTAAAGTGGAAAGATCAGGTATCCTTAACTGTATGTTTATTAGGAAATGAAGTTTATATGTTTCATGTTAAAAATTAAGCATGCATCTTTTCGGAACACACTCTTGATTGAGAATGTTTTTTGAGACACTTCTCACACTCGTGAGAAGTGTTACGAAGAAAAAAAAAAAAAGTGAAATAAAATTAAATTATCTAGTATGTGATTCAGTTTATGAAATAACTTATAATCAATAGTTGAAAACTGATAGTTTTCAACTATTTCTAATTAGTTAACTAAAATGCAACTAAAAAGTTGCATTTTAGTTAACTATTTCTAATTAGTTTAAGTTAACTACTTTTTATAAAAAGTTTGTAACTAAAACTTTAACTACTTTTTTTTAGTTTTAGTTGGTAGTTTAGTTAAACTATAATAAAAAAGTTTGTGCCCATCACTGTATATATATATATATATATATATATATATATATATATATATATATATATATATATATATATATATATATATATATATATATATATATATATATATATATATATATATATATATATATATATTTGTTTTTAAAATATTTTTGGAAAAATTTTTTTTGGTCTCAAAGCTATAGCAATTAAGTGAAAATTTAAGGTTGCTATTTGGCATATTTTTACAAAGCGGGAAGTTTTTGCTGTTTTATACATTTTGGATTTTTTTCTTTTATGTTTATTCATTTTTTGGTAAATTTAGTTATAAAGCTAGTCATTTTTAAGGTGGATATGCATATCTAGTCACACTTTAGCATATAGTTTTGAGTCTTGAGTCTAAAGTTTAGATTTAGCTTTACTATTGCTTAAATGTTTGTTTATTTAGAAGTATGGAGGAGTACATAAAAATTAGATGTTGAAGAAGCAATACAAATTGTTGAAGGAGCAATACAAATTATATTGAAACCATATGAAGATCAATTAGATATCTCGGAGCTAGATGAATTGAATGAAGAGATTGATGAAGTTAATGAAAGATGTGTTTTACATATGATGAAGTTTCAGATTTGTCAGAAAATGATGATATAGAAAAAATTTTAAAAAATATTCAAGATAAACTAGTTTCTTTGCAAAAAAAACGAAAACAAATAAAGATGTTTTTTTGTGGAATAACTGCAAACCGCACACAACAAACAGCAAATTTTTGGGTGAGTTTTTGCCACTTCCACCTGATAATGTTGACCTAATGGCTTAAATAAAGTATTTTAATAATTTTTGGCATGGTGCTCTTATGGAACTAATTGTAACACAAACAAATTTATACACTATTTAAAAGACAGGTCATAGCATTAACTTGATCAAATCTGCGGTAGAGCAGTTTTTAGGCATTCAAATGGTGAATAATATAGTTTCATTACCAGTTTATACAATGCATTTGGCAGCTGAAACTTGTTATGCACCCATTGCAGATAAAATTGTAAAATATTGATAAAATTGATAAATATTGTCGTTGAATAGATATAAAAAAATAAGGCAATTTTTGTATGTTAGTGACAATGCATTAGCTGGTATTGGTGAAAATAAAGGAAATTGACTTTACAAAATTGACCCAGTCCTCAATCATGTATGTAATAATTGTTTAAAATTACCACCTGAAACTAATCATTCAATAGATAAGCAAATAATTCCAACCAAAACTAAGTTAAGCGGAATCAGACAATATAATCCCAAGAAGCCAGTGAAATAGGGATTCAAAAATTTTGTATGTGCTGGATCAAGCGGGATAATATGATTTTTTTTATATATACAGATGCACAGGAAAATCAAATCTGCAATGGAGATTATATTGTGAAAAAACTATGTAAAACATTACCAGAAAAAAATAATTTTAGTTTGTTTTTTTATAATTGGTTTGCCTCTCTTCAGTTTTGCATTGATCTGTCTCAGATTAGAATTTTGACTACATCTACTATAAGAGCAGACAGAATCAACGGTTGCAAGCTTTTATCAGAAAAAGAGCTGAAGAAAAAAGAAAGGGGGAATAGCTGTTTTAAAATAGATAAAAATTCTGGATTAACTGTTATGAAATGGTACAATAACAAATGTGTCCACCTTGTGTCAAACTATATTGATTCTACCAAAGTTTCTAATATTCGCAGATGGGATTACAAAAATAAAAAGTGCATTTATATTTCATGCCCAAATATGATAAAGGAGTACAATGCATCATTGGGTGGTGTAGACCCATTAGATATGCTCATTTCCCTCTATCAAAAAAAATTTTCATAGCATAGGCATTGCGAAAGTAAATGGGTGGCTGCTTTGCAGAAGATATTAAGATCAGCAATTGATACCAAGACATCATCAACTTAACTTACTTAAGTTTACAACATCCATATCATCAGCATTAAGTAACAGGGGTAAAATAATAGAAAACAGCGTAGGTCGTCCAAAAATTCTTAGAGCTCCCATATGTAAAATTCCAATTCCTCTACCTGGTAATGATGAAAGGTTCGATTGTTTGTCGCGCTGGCCTGATTTCCGTGAAAAGAAAAATAAATGTTGTAGTTGCAAAATTGGCTACAGTAGAATGTATTGTGTTAAATGTAGTCTTTGTCTTTGTTTGAATAGCAAAAAAAAATTTTTTTGTGAGTTTCATAACAAATAAGACGATTAAAGAACCCAATAACCATTTTTGCGCTATTTAATATTTCTTTCAGATTTATTTTTGATTGCTGACATAATTTTTTTTTTTTTTCTTTTGAAATTTCTTTAAAACACTTATATTAACTCATTTTTGTAAAAAAAAAAAAAAAATGTATTGCAAATTCATTTTGGTGTTCAGTAAAGGGTTAACTAAAATAAATAAAACTACAACAATAAACTAAATGTACCAAATATTAATCTTATTAAAGACCCTTCTTTTCTATTGCAAATGTATCACTCTATGTATGTTTAAGTATTTTAAACAGTTTATTGATTGGGTAAATACTAATTTTCAAAACATCTATGACCGAACATGATACTTCAAAAAATAAAAAAAATCTGTTTTTTCTTTTAGCAATTCTTACCAAAAGTTTGTGGTTGCCAAATGGCAACTGTGGACAGTAAAGGGATATAAGACCTCGTCACGCATCATTTATGTGAAGTCTTAAAATCATATATAAAAGACCTCATCTCACATTGTATATGTGAAGTCTTAAAATGAAAACCTATCCCTAGAAAGTTAATTTTATTGTATTATATCTGACAATCTGTTTCATTATACTAAGGTGATCTTTAGCTATGTTTTAAAAATCATACCAATTCTGAAAGAAGAATATCATTGAGTTCAGAAGATCCATTACTTCATTGATGGTGCAGGCAGCCAGTATAAAAATAAGTAAGTTAATATTTTATTCGACAGTATTTTAAAAATTCTTATGAAGCAATTTTAATCATATCATATTTGGCTCTTAAAATGATGTTTTTCAAATTTGATAAAAAAATTAATCATTGTTATTTGAATAGGTTTTTCCTTTTTCTTTTTGTATTACAGCTTTAATTTAAAAAATCTTTTTTTTCATAAAAAAGACTACAAATTTAAAGATTTTAAAGCAGATTTTGCACATAGAAAAAGTAAATTCGTACAGGTTATTATTAGTTTATTATTAGAATTATTAATGAACTTTTCCTTCAAAGGCCAATTGGAAATCAACATATTTTTAGTTAGCTAAAAAAAAATTGTAAAAACTTAAGGTATTTAGCATTTTATTGTCTCAGTTTATGATTGTTAGACTTTTTTTTATTATAATGTATTTTTAACTATAAATGGCTTATATTATTATTTGTTATAAAAAGTCAATCCTAATTTTTTTAAAAATAAAGTTTGTATAAAAAATAATTTGTTAATACAAAATCTTACTATATACATTTTTTTAAATTATATCTCTAGATTTATTTGATTAAAATTTTTTTTTAGATTTCTCTCTGCATCTGAAACCAAAAAAGCTACTAATACTGAAGTACTAAATGATTTGAGAATGTTCCTGCGACTAAAAAAACTTGCACATATCATTATTTCTCACCTCAATCATGCTGTTTAAATGCAAATGAGCAGTAAATTTGACATTTTTGACATGCTGGAAGATACTTGCTTACACAAAGTTGCTAAATATTGACATCAATAATCTTTAAATTGCTGATGAGTATTAGTGCATTATTTTGGTAAATTTTACCAAAATAATGACATATTTTTAAATGTGATTCTGTTTGTGTCAGCTGCTTACAAAAAACTGGCAGTTACTACAAGTATCCAATAACACCAGACATCCATTGGTATCCATTAAGTGATATTATTGCCAAAATACATAAGCCTGAGATATAAAAAAAAACAAGAGGGTTTTACTTCTATCTTATTAAAAAATATATATACAGCTATGCTCAAATGTATGGAGCACCCCTATATTTTATTTAAAATTCAAAAGTAATGAACAAATAGTAAATGTGAATGTGTTTATTTGATACAAATTATTTTAATTCAACAATATTATTTAATATAATTAATATTTTGTAGCACCTCCCTTTGCCTTGATCACCGCACGTAGTCTTTTGGGCATGCTGTCCACAAGATCCTTACATACATTCGCTGGTATTTTTTCCCATTCATCCAGAATTTTCGCTTTAAATTCTTCTTTGGATTTACATCTGTAAATTGACAACTTCCTCTTCAAAATAGACCACAAATTTTCTATGGTTGACAAATCTGGAGACTGGGGGGGCCACGTAATGAGGGGAACTTCATTTGTTGAAAACCAGTCCAAACTTTTTTTTGCCTTGTGGCAAGGAGCGTTATCTTGTTGAAAATAATATTGAGGGACATCTTCGTCAAATAATTTCAATATTGATGGCTCCAAAACTTCATTTAGCATGGTAATGTAGCGCTCTGCATTCATCCTACCCTCACATAAAAATATTTCACCTACGCCACTGGAGGCCATGCAACCCCAGATCATTGTGCCACCACCGCCAAATTTGACTGTAGGGATGATACATTCCGGCTCAAATGCTTCGCCTGGTCGTCGTCTTACAAAGGTGCCTCCAGGTTGCCCGAAAATCTAGGTCAAAAAAGTAAAGGAATACAAATTTGATATTATAAATTTCAACATGTAAAATTTCAGGTACTTAAAGGAATAATTTCGAAATGATATTTTTTTTTTATTTTTTGGTTACACCGTAAGTCATAATGATGCCTTACCTCTATATTTGATTCGTCTGACCAAATAATTTTGGCCCAATCTTCTGATGACCAATTTTGGTGCTGTTTAGCCCATTCTAAACGAAGTTTCTTATGGTGCTCAGTCAGCAATGGTTTTCGGCGAGCCCTTCTTCCATGTAAATTACCTTCTTTTAAGTATCTTCTAACACTTGGAGCAGAAATTTGAATTTTTCTGTGCTCCCACAGATCGCTAACCAAGTCTTTAGAAGATTTGGTCCGATTTCGAAGTGAAATCCTGTTGAGGAAACGATGGTTTCTAGGAGAAAGTATACGTTTTCTTCCCGTTTTTGGTCTATTTTCGTATGAACCAGTTTCACTAAATCTATTTATAGCATTTTGCACTGCTTTCCTTGAGCATTTCATAACTTTTGAAATTTCCACTTGGGAATGTCCTTGTTTATGGAGTATCACAATTTGGCTTCTTTCACTCACAGAAAGTTCGCGTGTTTTACTCATAATGAAAATAAATAAAGAACGATAAAAAAAATCACTACTTTTAAACAATAGATAATGAGCGGCTGACAATAGTTAAGTTTAAGATAAGAATGAAATGAATATCTTAATTCGACAGAATTTATACTAAGTGAGTATGTAGACAAGTTAAGACAAGTCTAATCATGCCCAGACAAGCAAATTCAACATGCATTAAATGATTTACTAATGCTTAAACGTAAAAAACAAATAAAATACCATTTAAAAAAAAATTCATCATGTATATCTCATTTTTTAAACACAAATATATTTAAACAAATAGGTGCTCCATACATTTGAGCATAGCTGTATATATTAATTTTTTTTAAATTATTGATTAATTATTAATTAAAAGATAAAAACCAAACCTAATAATAAAAACTGTTTGTAACATGTATTGATTTTTTTTATTTAAGAATCTCTATATATTTTATTATAGAATTCTCTAATACCCCTTATATATTATGGAAGTCTTTCAAAAAACTATTCAGCATTATTTTGGAAGATATCAATTGTTTTTGACTTAAAATATTATGCTTTATGTATCATATTTAGATTAATGTTTTAAGTATTATATTTAAACAATAATAAAGGTCTTTTAATAGTTACTACCCTTTTATTTGTGTCCTTATCCACTATAAAGATCAGATTAAGGAGGGGGCGAACAACAATATCTTTCTTTTTGTTAAGAAATTACTTATAATTGGTTTTACCCCTCACATGGGCCAGTAGTCAGGTTAGAGGGGTACTGGTTTCCAAAATGCATCATTTTTCCAAAACAGTTGATAATTTTTTCAATTATTACCCATTGGTAATTGAAGAAAGTAGTCTATTTTTACCATTTATAAATCAAGAGGGCGACTGTGTTGCGTGTATATGGCTATAATTTCTAATTTGTAGTTGTACTTAAAAGTCTAAAAATTCAAAATTAACCTATCTATATAATATATATAATAATACGTAAAAATCAGGAAAATCAGAGATGGTGTCCCACAAAATTTTCTTTAAATTGGTTTTTTTCTAGTTAATTATATTTTATATTTTTTTAAATATAATAAACTGACCCTTAAGTTATTTTATCTGATAATTTTAAACTGTTATACTAAAACCATATTTGTTGATGATGTCTTGTATAATTTGATATTTAAGTTTTTTAGTTTTGAGCTTTTATTTTGATTTGATATTTTTCATTTCATCCAGGCACAATAATTCCAGTTGGGGATCTAAAAATAAATGAAATCAATTGTTTAAGTGAGTTATCTCTTAGCAACTCCTTCAAGTCTACTGGTAGCTTTCAGCTAGAAGATGTAGATGAGGATGAAGATGAGTGTAACAGCAAAAGTATGAAATTTCAGAGTGAATTGTTATTATCTTCTGCCTTTTTTTAAATATTTTATTTAGTGTTAGTTTGAGATTTACAAATTGTTTTAGATTGACTGTTTAGAAAAATATGTTTAATATTGTAACATTGGCAGTCATATAATATTGATTTCTAATTTTTTTGACGATGTTTTAGGCGTTTGGTAATATTTTTTCAAGGAGCTCAAAAAGTATTACCAAATGCATAAAAGTACTACCCAAAATATTACCAAAAACAAGTGATGTAACAGCATACAACATTGATATAATACAAATTAAAAATTTATATAACAAAATAAAAATAAGATATAAAGTCAATGCAAACATAAATTTTGCAATGACTTTATATCTTATAAATGCAATTGTATGAGTTAATTTTTCTTTTAAAGATGCAATTCAATTTGCCCATAAATCTCATTTACAAATTTTATTTTTATAACTTGAATCCAAAATTCTGCTGAAGTTTTTACAGCAGTAATATCTTCCGCATTATTTTTTATTAGCATTCCACAATTGTATTATTATGGTATTATTTTATTATTTATTGAAATTTCAAACTGTGATTTTGCTGACTCTTGTATACAGGTGTGCACTGCATGTTTGTATAGGAGTGTGCACTGCATGGTATAATTTATAAAATAACTAATTAAAAATCAAAAGTTGTTGATACTGCTTTCTGACAGTTTAACATGTAGGTTAGTTTGCCGTAGTTTAATATACTATTTATTAATCAACAAACATAACAATGTTATGTATTGAGGCATAGCATTATACGATACGGTTTGGTATCGAATGTCTGTTATTTTAAGGTATAATTTAAGTTATAAAAATTTAAAAAGTGTAAATTCTTTTTTTTTATTTTGTTACAAAATACTACTTGCAAGTGCTACTCACAGTTAGCATAATTATATATGCAGAGGTGTAACATTTTTATAATACACAAAAATACTATCTTTCCTTTTTATATATTAGAATTTCTAATATATAAAGAGTAATTTAAACTATACTAGACTCCTCCTGTACTATATCTTTAATCAAGCACAAAATGATATACAAAAATCTGTTATTTTATATTAATTTTACATATTTAATTAATTTAACTAACATTGCTAAACACTTAAGATCTGGCACACGTGCTAACACACTGTACTAGCACACTGTACTGGCACACTGTGCCAACATTTAAAATGAAATGTATATTTAGTACTAAAGTTAAGTATTTATTTTATTAGCGTTTATAAACTTGTTTGTATAATATTTATTTTTAATCTATAAAAGTTTCTTCTCAATCCTTAATTCTGTTACTTTGTCATGAGAAATAAAGTTTCAATCTGTATATAATTGTTTAAGTTAATCCTTATAACATTTTTTATATTACATACGCCTCAATTGGTTACACTTTTCAATATATATAAAATATACATATATTTTATTTATATTTTAGACATAACATAATGCTACTCTATGTTCCATCTCAATTGGTTACACTTTTAAAGTATAGGTATATTTTAAAATTGTTACCAAAATAAGGCGTTATGTAAATGTTAGATGAGATAAAAAAATGTTATAGGGAATAACTAAAAAAGTTAGTTGCAAATTTAAACTTGGTTTATTTTTCGTGATAAAGTAACCAATTGAGACAAAATTTTTGCACATTGAAAATAAAACAAAACAAGATAAATAACAATATGGCAACAATAAACAAGCATTTACTATGTTTTGAAGTTTTTTTTTTAGTTATAAATGAAAAAGTGTTGCCAATTGTAAATAATTTAAAATGTATCATAAATTAAATATGTTATAGGGGAAAGCATAACCAAAGATTTATCAATTAATTGATCAATCATATTCATCAAACATTTGATCTTTATTTATTTATAAACAATTAATGTAATCTCTATTTAGTTATAATTATTTAAAAAATATGTATTTTATTTTCAGGTTAAACAGGGTGTAAATATTTTTTTTTTTTCATAGTTATTTTTTTATAAAAAGATATATATTTGATTTTGGCTTTACAGACTTGATCTCTGTTTTTTGATGATTAGATTAAATCAGTTCAAGTTTTTTTATTGCTGACAAGTTATAAAACATGATGCAAGCAGTCGTTATTTATTTTTGGTCATCGATCTTTTTTTGTGAACACTTTTTTTTCTTAACTTCTTTCACTTAGTTAATACCACCATTTAATAAGCAATTTTATTGATTTTAAAATGTCAAGTTAGAGGCGCACTAATCATTTTAAAAGTTGATTTATAAAGGCAGTCAAATAGTTTTTAAATATTTCAATCTCAAAAAAAATAATTAGTTTGAGATAATAACTATATTTATATAATTTAATACAAATTGCCATTTAGCTCTATATTACTTATTTAATCATAGCATAAATTATTATATAGTAAATTTAAGTTATGTCAAATAATATTGCAAATAGGATACTTCCCAAATATATTAAATGCTGTAAAATATTTGATAAAATATTTATATCTTCTAAATATTTGTTAGAAGTTAGAACTTTTTGTGAAAAGGTTTTATGAATTTAAAGTTATAAAGGTTAAATTATGAAGTTATGAAGTTGCTCAATGTATATGTAAGATAATAACTTACTTTAAATTAATTTTTTATTGCTTTTTATTGTTTTACTATTTTTATCATTTTTGTTATTAGATCCTCGAAAAGTTACTTTTAAAGATAAATGTTTTGAAATATCTTCTTGTGAAGGAAAAGTTTGTTTGGTTTATAAAAATGTTTGTAAGTTCTTTTTTTAATGCCATTTCTAAAATTCTTTATGAAAATTGCATTTTTCACTTTTTTATTTTGAATTTTTTAAAACTATTACTCTTTAGCCACTTGCTGTAGAATGTGCTCAGCAGAATTGTCTGGAATTTGGTTTCTGGACCGCTCATTGAGATGGCACTATCTGGCATCAACATTTCAGCAGTACCTTCGAATGGCAATTGTTCATATGGGTATCAAGGGGTGGCAATATCTCTTTACTGATGCCCAAATCAGTCCAGAAACAAAGGTATGTTTTTTTTTTTTTTTTTAATTTAAAGATTTGATTTCTGATGATACACCATGACTTACAAAAAAATTTGCCTTTATCTTATAAAAATTTTAAAAAATTTGTAAAAATCTTTTAAAAAATCTTAAAAAATAAAATTTATCTTAAAATGTTGACATTTATACTAGTGCTTTTCAACCTTCAACATAGATAACATCAACATCTATAAAGATCATTGAAATAGTAGTGATTGTATAAGTGATATTATATAAATGTTTTAAACATAAAATAATTTATATCAAAATATAATAATCAAAAAAAGTGTAATTATGCTGATGATAAAAGAAAAATACAGTTTGCTTACTAGGCAACATATTTTGTTAACTTTTTGTCAATTTTTTTTTGTTTTTATTAAGTTGATCAATTACATTAGGCAAAAAATTTATTTTTGTGTTGGACAATTTTTAAAAAGAAGATCAAAAATCCCCTCTGTAGGTGCAAGTTGCAAAATATGTGAGGCCATACTTTAGCATGCCTGTTAGGAATCAGAAAAACTTTAAATATTTAATCAGAGACCTATGTCTTACTAAGTTAAATGTTGAGCTTCTTGTATCCAAGCTCAAAAAGTGGATATCGTCTTCAGTCAGAAAAAAGGGCTGTACTTCTTCAAAAATTTGGCTGGTCTTTTTGAGCATATTGGTATCACATGTAACCTAAGTAATAGCATCTATTAACAGACTGTTCATCGTTCAACTATATGTCCATTTCAATGGTTCACTCAGTGAATCTCAAGAAGCACTACACCAGTGTCAAGATGTTGTTAAGCCTTGGAATATAGTGACTACAGATATGAGGTTAGTAGAAAATTAAAAATGGTGTCATTCCTTATGGGTCTGATATGGTTTCATGAAATTTCCTTTTTTTTTTTTTATTGTTGTTCTTTTTTTTGTTTCTGAGCCATGACACTAAGGCTGTTACCAAAAGGATTAGCCACAAAAGATCAAGTTCATTGTAGGCAACAGCAATGTGAAGTGGAAGCCACTAAAAGTACCTAAGGATGTGCTTATGGCACCACTGCACATCAAATTAGGCCTCATCAAGAAATTTATCATTGCTGCTTTTAATTACTTCCAAGATCTTTTATCGAAACTGTCTGGTACTAAGGTTAGAGCTGGTATCTTCTTTAGACCTCAGATCAAGAAGATCAAAGAATGTGACAAGTTTGTTATACTCATCAATTATATTATAAACTTGAAAAAAAAAGGAGTATCCTTCTTTATTGTACTGGGCCTTGGGGTGTGAATATGTAAATAAAAAAGTGTGCATAAGACATTAGTCTTGTTTGAAAGCATTAGTTACGTTTTCTCTGTTTTGTAAATATGTTGTCGCTTTTTGTAAAATCTTCAAATTACTGAAAAATCACATCATCATTTGAATTATGTTAACAATATTTATTGGTTTAGTGGTATTTTACACTTTGTTTAGTTTTCACAGTTTGCTTTTTTAATTTATGTCTTATTATTAATTTATAAGATATTTTTAAATTGCTCTAGTTTTCAATTACTTCTAATTTGCATAATTCCTTTTTTTATCAAAAGAACAAACGAACAACCTTTTTCATTATATTTTTTATGACTCCATTATATCTCTTGTAACTTCTACGTTTCGTCTCATAAGTATGCATCGATCTTTTACTGATTCTGCATTAAAATAGTTTGTGTTCAAACAAAATAATAATTTGTTTCATTGTAAATTAGTTTTTTATGATAAATAATTTGTATTTTATAGTATTGGTTCAGTTTGTTCATACCTCAACGTCTTCAGGTTACAAATGATGATAAAAAAGAAAGGATTCTAATACCAGATCAACAATAGTGTGTGTATATATGTATATATATAAATATATATATATATATATATATATATATATATATATATATATATATATATATATATATATATATATATATATATATATATATTGGGTTTCATGTTAAAATTTATTTACGACATGTATAAAACATGTATTATATTTAAAAGCTATTTATGATGAATCTTTTAAAATAAATGAATTATATTTTATTTTTAATGGTTTTCATAATAATTCTATTATTAAATTATTTATGCAAGGTATTATTTATTTGATTGTAATGTAAAGTTACTTTTATCGAAATTTTTAATTTTTGAGATTTGATTTTAACAAAAAAAAAAAAAAATTACAAGTTATCAAAAAGTTGTCATAAGTCAGTAGTTATTATAATTATAACAGCAATAATTATATAAATTGTCCTAAGACAGTAATCGTATTTTATCAACTCAAATAGACTTAACCATTTGATTGAGAATCATTTTAGGCAAATTTTCCCACATACTGCTAAAAATGTAAACTAATTTTATTAATAAAGTTTTAAATCACAGGTGCTTTAAATCAAGGATACTGGCAGTAAAATGGTACTGTTTATCCTAGATTGTTGCCAATACTTAAATGTTATTGTTGAGATATTATTGTTACCAGTACAAAAAACAGACAAATAAAATATATAAAAATTTTTTACTTAATAAGTATTTTTTCCTCGTTTTCTATTTCAATTTAGTAAACAGCTGGAACCTTTTTCTATTTCAATTTAGTAAACAGCCTCGTTTTCTATTTCAATTTAGTAAACAGCTGGAAAGAAATCTGAAGCTTGTGACAACATTTTTTGTCTAAGAATTTTTAACTTCTTGATTCTAGTCCAGATATTATCTAGAGAAGAATTTTATTAGCTTAAGTAAAACTTGATGTTAACTTTGCACGTCATCAACTAGGTAACAGAAGGTAAAGCAGTACATCTTTCTCAATAGGATATACGCGCTTGAGCATTATTCTGCACATTGAGCTTATGGAAAGAAAATAAAAATTTTGTTTTAACTGTTTATGACTATAATAACCTATTGTTCTAACTGTTTTTAACTAACTAACATAACCTAATGTTTTAGTTGTTATTCTGTTTTTAGCTTTCCTTTGGTATTTTTAACTGAATTTTAAACTTTCTACCGTGAACAAAGTTATATTCTAGGTCTTAAGTAGGGAACACAGGCTTCTTATCGCTATAAAAGTTCTACTCTCTATATTAGTTCGATTGGTAATATATGTAGTTGAACGCGTAAAATAGTATAAAAAAGCCTTATAAAATCTTTCTATATAAAACTTACATAAAAACATTTATGACGAGGCACACTTTGATGGGTTTAACATCTGACAAAAAAAAATTACGTTAGAAAAGTTAGCTAAAAAATTCGTTAAGACTTTATTAGACTTTATCCTTGTATCTCAATACTAAATGGATAGCGCATCAGACTTAATTTAGAAAACTTTAAAAGTAAATAGTAAGGGGTCGTTCATAAAGTATTTACGCTCATAAGGAGAAAGGGGGAGGGGCTTCGAGTAGCATATTAAGGGAGGTGAGGGCTTAAAATGATAAAGGGTCGAAAATTCTGACGCATTATTTTTAAAAAAGAGGGTTAAAAGTACGAATGCACTAATTTAAAAAAAAACAACCTTAGCACTGCCGGTCTACTTATTAATATGTACTTGTTCATTTGATGTTCCCAATATGCCTCCTGATGTTTTTTAAATCATGTGACAGATGTTGAGCATACTATTTCAGATGGTGGATTATTCCACATATTTGTGACTCGCATACTCGCAAAAAAGTTTTTCCGTGCATCTGTCTTACATGTTGATGGAGCAATACTGTAATGATCTGTGTGACCCTTAATTGTATACGAAATGGTTTTAATTTCATTTATAAAAATTGTGAGTCCATTTGTATCGACGATTGTATAAATGAATTTTGCGTTTGTTGCTCCTAAGTATATAACTTAACACATTTTTTTACATTAAAACTTAGTTTCAATAATTTGCCCAGTTTGTTATAATGTCAATATTGTTTTGCAGGTTATTGCATGATGAGCTATCGGAAAGTAATTTGTACAACTTAGTATCATCTATAAATACCAATGCAACAGCTTAAATTAAATCAGGAAAATCATTACTATATTTCAAGAATAAAATTGGGCCGAGAACTGAACCCTTGGGGACCTCACTAGTTACTTTTATCTATTCTGAGTTAGTAAACAATCGGGGCTGGTATTTAACTGTGGCCAAGGCCGGTTTTGCAGACGGGACTGCATAAATATTGGCGCATGTCGACTTATTTTTATATATCATATTAATATGCACCAATATTTATACGGCCCTAATATAAACCCGTCTTTAGCCCTGGTCAAATACCAGCCCCAGTCAGCCCCTAACATTGATACTCTGCCACCGATCTCTCACGTAACAATCTATCCATTAGTAAAGTTTGTCATCTATTCCATAAGCTTTAATTTTAGAAGTAGGAGATGCGGAACTGTGTCAAAAGTTTCGATGCACCAAGATATATATAGTGGCCTATAACTCAATCTATTTTTGAAATTTCGTAAATCGTAGATTATGAAGATTTTGATTTTCAACCGATAATTTTTGATTTTAATATTTACACCTAATTAAAACATGTGGTACTAATTTATTGCCAGGTTTTATCACAGACCACCACGGGAAAGCATTAAGCAGGAAGTTCTCGTCCCTCTTTCCGTACCAATATCGCTTGTTAGGCAAGAGCTAGCGTCGAACCCCGGACATCTAGTTTCTGAGCCAGAACTCTAACCACTACACCAGAGCTGCCTATTAAACCATGGAGAACTTTTTTTACGACTTTTTATTATTCGTTTTGGAATATGAGTATTTATTTGGTTGATTAGTGTGTCATAAAATAAATTTCATTAGTCAGTAGTTTAAATATTGTTTTGGAATATGAGTGTTTATTTGGTTGATTAGTGTGTCATGAAATAAATTTCATTAGTCAGTAGTTTAAATATTGTATACCCTATTAAACAATCAACTGATTTCATATTAAAATTTAATTGATCATAATTTCCGCGAGAGTATTGATGAATGATACATTTTTTTATAGTTGGATTTGGGTTAATCTTGATGGAAAAACATAATAATTAATGATGACTGTTCCCAATAAGTGGCTTCTGATCAATACTAGTGTGCTATTACATATTATATATTACATACTGCAATTTAAAGATATAATGAGATCAACTAATGTTGGTACTTGATTGCTGCAGTGATGAGTTCAATTACATACATATTGATGTAGATAAGAACTTTATAGAGTGTCAATAAATAATGAGGATTTTGCAGAGGTTGTTAACGAATTTATAGGATCAGATCAGTCAATATTACAAAAGTTAAAGTCTCCAAAAATTAATAAGGTAGGGTATAAATTTGACATTAAGTTAATTTCAACGTTTAAGTTATTGTTATTTTCGCTTGAGCTCATTGGAGAACGATATTTGCAGCCGATTACAAGGTTTCTTTTCAGTTTGATTTTACACCAAATTGATTTGCAGTTGCTGGAAACATCCAAAAGTAAAGTGATATTGAGAGCATTTTTGAATAAATAACAACTTTAAAAATAAACAATAAAACCAAACCACACCATCATTGTTCATAACTCGGCAGCTAACCAATAGAAAAGGTAATTTTCTGACTAAAGATCCTAGTTTGCCAACGTAAAAGGATATATGGTATAGAGGAGTCCAGGGTATAGTGCTGCTCTATGCACACACATGTCACTTTTTATACACTTGTCCTGAAAAAGGCGAACTTGTATTTCAGGCAAAATTATTCCTTTATTGAGTCCGCAAAAAACAGGTTTAGCAGTGTCATAGCTAGTTGGTCGGAGGCCCCCAGAAACCAGTTATTAGTGCCCCAAAAGTAGCTTAGTTTTGACTCTGGGTTATAAGTTTTCTTTTCAGTGTTACTCATCCCGCATAAGACTCGTTTTTTACGGATTTACTAAAGTGGGCCAAACAACCTTACAAATCGCCCTGTAAAATAACTTTATTGAAGTAAATATTTTTTACATATATATATATATATGTATATATATATATATATATATATATATATATATATATATATATATATATATATATATATATATATATATATATATATATATATTAGGGGTGTCCAGAAATGGAAATTTTGATTTCCGGCCGGAACAAGATTTTTATTTATGTAATTTTTTACCTTCAACATTGAAAGTGCAAGCCTGCACCTCAGCATTTTGGACATATAATATATAGTTATATCCTACAATGTTTATATAATCTGATTCTTTATTTAATTCTTGTTTCATTTAAATCTAATATGTTGTTTTTATTTGTTTCTTATAACTTTATTTATTGAAAGTTTTAACCTGCATAGTATTTATATTTAAAACTCTAATTTTCCATTCAAGTTAAAATTAAAATATTTACTGTATTGGGCATCTTATATTTTTTAACTATTTAAAATTTAAGTAACATTTAAAATGAGACTATTCTCAGGAGCAGGTAACGTTTTTGTTGAAAAAAGAGTTAGTTTGTTGCCCAAAACTGTATAGCAACTCTTTTTGCACTATAATATTCCTAAATTTCTAGAAATCCTTACATAACTGGTTACTGCAAATAAAATTACATTGTGTTTGTTAAGAAATTTACATTTTTACTTTGGTTTACCTATAGTTCTTCATTGCTCTGTAGGATAATGATTTTTTGATTTTAAATTACACAGTCTGAGTCATATGTCTTAGAAAAAAAAAGGCAAAAAATTAATTCCGGCATTCCGGTCTAAAATATTGTAATTCGGGTCGGAGCCGGTATGACCTAAAATATACAAATTTCGACTGAAATTTCAGCCATAACGAAATTTCTAATATATCGACGCTACTGTACATATATCTCTAATATATATACACTAGCGTCGGAGAGTCAAGTTAGAGGGAGGGGGGATTGGGTTGAATTTATAGATTTTCAAATTTCCACCTTAAAATATGTATATATTTTCAAATTTTCACTCTAAATTATGTATGGTACTCGTAAATGCACAGAAAAGTTAATTTAATTCA
Source organism: Hydra vulgaris (assembly GCF_038396675.1). Classification (NCBI taxonomy): domain Eukaryota; kingdom Metazoa; phylum Cnidaria; class Hydrozoa; order Anthoathecata; family Hydridae; genus Hydra; species Hydra vulgaris. Next base: position 6,455,511 of record NC_088932.1, on the reverse strand, counting down.
AATGTTTTTTTATATAAATAAAACGTAAATCATCAAGAGATGGCAAGACTTTGTAAACGCAATAGTTAATTGTTTTTTGGAAAATATGAAACAGTGCTGTCATTGACAGATAAGAATTACACAAACTATTTATTATTTTTTACTGGTGCACATCCAATTTTACTTTACTATTATCAAAATCATAGCCAGTTGCACTTGGTAACCAGCATCAAGTGTGCAGTTCAAAATGATGGAATATTATTTCGAAAGTTGAACTTTATTTTCAACTTTTTTCAAAGCAGCATTGCTTATCAAACTAATTACCTTGTTTTAAATTGTTTTGTCAATGATCACCAATTTTCATTTTTTTTAATACATCACAAATAAACTTTACGCACAAACCGTACTCTTATGAGCTTAATACACGGGATGTTAAATTATTAAAAAAGTTTTATTCGTTTTTTGTAAAAAGTTTCCACCCTATCTTTTATTAATTCCCCCTCCCCATCCCCCGCTAATGAGATTGAGACTAAAATTAATACAATAATTGATGAAATACCCTACGGGCATTTGTTTTTGAAAGTTACGTTCTAAATGTCTTTAAAACGTTTTTTAAACGCCTTTAAAACGTTCTTTACGTAAGAATGTTTAGAAGGCGTTTAAAAGACATTTAAAATACATTTAGAACGTAACTTTTAAAAGCAAATGTCCGCTGGGGAGATCGAGACTAAAAACCACCCCTCCCCTTTTATTCCCAACCTTCCTAATATTAGGCACCCGAGAGTACTTTTCTGAAAACCCAATCAATCTCAAAAAAATAATGATTCTTTGTTTGAAACAATCAATCCACAGTGCCACAAAGTGCTAAACTCCGTTCTACAAGAAACTGTATAATTTAAATTTTATTTAAAACTTGAAATCCAAAAACATAATATGTAAGCATATATTTTAACAAAATTGTCTCTATTTAATGAAATTAAAGTAGTATTTTCTCTGTTGTTTCAACTAGTCAAGGATTTTTAAAATATTTATATTTCTCCTTTTTTTAAACATGTTTTTAACCAAATGGCGGTAACTAACAATTTAAATTGTTTAAATACTTCTTGTAGAGAAAACAGATGACACTTAACTAAAAAAACACACGACGCTTTACTACGGACATTATTCTTCACGTAAACTTCCTTTACAATATTTACATTGAGACGAGTTGTTTTAATGTCCATGAGGTTACAAGTTTTTATTAGGTATCATTACCAACATGACGTTACTAAATTTAAACATTAGAAGCATGAACAAAAACTTCGATAATTTAAAATTGATGTTTAATAACATAGTGTTAAATTTAGTGTTATTTGTTTTATAGAAACTTGGTGTCAGAGTGGAGATATAAGTAATTAAAATTTTCAATTACCTGTTTATAAATCCATCAAATTACAAATTAAGGGAAAATGGTAATTATATTTATTCACTACTCCTTGACGGACAAAACAATAGAATTATTAACATAAAAGTTAATTAGTTGTAGTTTGTAAAGTCACATTGCAGTTAAATAACTCACATTCAATAGAGATAGAAATACGTTTATAAAAGCTGTATATCGACCACCATATGGCAATTACAAACAATTTGAAAAATGCTTAAGAAAATGTTTATTCAACCTACAAAAAAATATACTTACTTATAGGAGGTTTTAATTTGTTCTAGTTTAGAGCTTTTTCCGCGATCAACAAACCAAAGCGTGTTACTCATAAAACATCATCCGTCATAGATAATATTATTACTAATAACAACAGAAAATTTTAAATAAACAGTTGTATCATAAAAACAGATATTATACCGTTTCGCCTTTCTATTAATAACAATGCTACCCACTAAGTACAAGACGTTTTAAAATCGTTTAAAAAACTTATTAAAACAAATATTAACGTTTTTTAAACGTTTTAAAAACAATCTTTGCTTACTGGGTAGAAGCTGTATAATAAAAAAAAAACTTGAAAACATATACAATGCAAGTTAACAATGATTCAACTTTACATTTTCGAAGATTTTTACAGGAAATAGGAAATTACAAGCACTAATGAACGATTGAAATAATACATGCAAAGCATAAGATTTTTTATCCTCGTTTTTAGCAAACAGCGCAATAAAGCTTTCTTAAAAAAAAAAAGCAACATAAAATCTAATAATGTGCAAACTCTTGAATGACTAAAACGACACTTACAACCGTCAAAAAAAAAAAAAAAAAAAATTAAAGCGTTGCGAAAGTTAAAAAAAAAAAATTCAACCTTTAAATAGAAAAATATTTAAACAATTATAAAAAGATATAAAAAATTCAAAAAAGTATTTCGAAAAAAAAAAACTGATCAAAAATTTCTATTCGAATTTACTGTGTACAGCATTAAAAAATGCTACAAAAACTTGTTATTTATAATAAACGAAATAATTAAAAAAAAATCTCATACTATCTGGTTTAACGTTGTTAGATTATTGATAGTTAATAATCTAATTATTTTAAACTGAGGATAATTGTGCACCTATAAGGATTCCAATTTTTCATAAAAGGGGTTGTCCATAAATTACGTCACGCTCTAGGGAGGGGGAGGGGGAGGTGTTAGTGGTGTTGTAAATTATGGACGACCCCTAAATTCACTTGGAGTCCGCACCTTTTTTTGCATATTTTCTCCTCTTTTGCTTTCCTTTAGGGCTGTTTCAAATAACTTAGGTACTTAAGTACTTAAGTAATTGTTTAAAAAAATCAAGTACTTAAGTAAATTTTTATTACTTAAGTAAAATTAACTAATTTTATTTTCCAAATTAAATCAACAGAAAATTGAAATTTTATAAAAATATGTTTAAAAGTTGTCCGATTTTCAATTTTGAACCCTAAAATTAAAGTATTATAACTTTTTTAGTTTAAATTTTGATTATTACTTGGTTTTGTTTTACCATATTTTTCAAAAAAAGATTATAGTTTAGACTACCCAAAAAAAAAAGTTATAAATTTAAAGAAATTATAGCAGGAGATATGTATTTACGTCTTTCTTATGATCTTAAAGATCCTGAAGCATCAACAGTTGAATGTAAAGCCTCCATTGTTGAAATTAATGAATCTTTAAGAAAAAAGAATAAGACTGAAGACATTTCTTCTCCATTTCTTGCTTAAAACTCCGATTTAATAAAAAACAAGTCTTATTTAAATGTTTTTGATTGCATCAAAAATTAAAAAAATGACTGAATTTGAAGGATCAAATGACCGTCCTAAATGCTTAAAAAAATTGCACTTTACTTTAAAGTTTTTATCAGCATTATCAATTGTTACGGAAAAATGCTTTAGTGCTCTAGAATTTTTTTTTTATTACAAATTAGAGAACATCTTTGAGTGATAAATTGATAGAAATTTTAACTTTTCAGCGTTTTATCTTGAAAGTTTAGTTAGGTTATGATTTGTTATACCTACATAGTACTATATCACACAAAAATGTAATATTAAATGTAATACTTAATTGATTGGAAAAAAACTAAAATTACAAAAAATGCAAAAAATTGCGATGATTGGAGACTGGGAAAAACAAAAACCCTAAAACGTTAACCCCCCAGCCCCAAATAGGAGGGCAACAAATCAAATTTAATTTTTTTTTTTCAATCTCACATATAATTTATATTCATCAACAAATTTCAAATTTGATTCAATAACCTCTTGTTGATCGGTTTTTACGACTTTATAAAGTTTACAGCCCCTTCAATTTCAGGGGGGCTGTAAACTTTATAAGGTCCAACAACAAGAAAATATTAAATCAAATTTGAAATTCGTTGATGAATATAAATTAAGTTTAAGATTAAGATAAAAAAAAAATTCAAATTTGTCTTGTTGCCCTCCAATACGGTGCTGGGGGAGGGGGGGGGGACTAATGTTTTAGGTTTTTTGTTGTTCCCAGTCTCCAATCACCGCAGTTTTTTGCATAGCATCCTAATTCCTCATATATTTGAATATACTTAAACATGGAGTTTTCTTCATATTTTAAAGTTGCTTAGCTCAAACATCAAAATTAAGTTGTCTACGGCCTCGCTTAAAATTACTTGAGTTACTTAAGTAATTTTTTTCCATTACTTGCAATTTTGCAAACTTGAAAATTTCAAGTAATGAAAAGATTTCAATCTTTTCATTACTTGAAATTTTCCATTACTTGAAATCTTACTCTCGATATTTTAATACATTCGTGTATTTTCTACATGGAAACATAACATCTCGATTCAGATTTCATTGATTTTAAGATATAATTTTGTTACAAATTTATAAAACAAAATCTTAATATGAAATAAATAAATAATAATGCTTGGAGCTGATAATCTAGAAAATTTTCATGAAGCTGACCGAGAGGAATTCGATATTGATGATGACGACGGGGACGATGTTGAAAGTGAATTTAAGAAGTTGGAAAAATTTATTTATGAACATGCACCGTCTCCAGAAAAGTACGTTTTAGATTTAGCTGATTTTGTGTATCTACCTCATTGCTTATTTTTATTGTTGTTAATATTATACATCTTCTTTTTTATTTTTTTGTTTGTTTTGAAGTTGGTACCACGGTATACTAGACAGGCAAGATGCAGAACAGCGTCTTCTAGTCAAAAATATACCTTGCTCATATCTTATACGCGAAAGTGATAGGAAACCTGGTATTTATTCACTATCATACTTAAGTGCTACATATTCTATAAGTCATTTTCGAATAACTGCAATTTGTGGTGATTACTACATTGGAGGTAGAAAGTTTCATTCTTTACAACACCTTGCTGGATATTATTCAACATATGGCTGTCTTATGAAAAATGAAAAATTAAAAACTCCAATTCCACCATCCGAAACAGTTCATTTGGGATATAGAGTTATTGCTAGATTTCCTTTTCAAGGCAGTGCAGATACAGATGAACTTAGGTATTTTATAATGTGTTAAATAATAAACAGTTATATAGAAGTGGACTAAGGTTTTATGTTACATTAATTGTTACTAAATTTTATTTCATTGATATTGTTAAGAAAGCAAAAATGAAAAATACAGTTTTAAAACTTTAAAAAATATTTAAAAAATTAAATAAATTCAAAGAAATAATTTATTTGTTGTCATTAGAATAAAATTTTAATCTGAAGTTTAAAAAAAGAGAAAAAACAAGTAAAAAGATATTATTTACAGTCAACAAAATATATTGCTTTTGTTTTTGTTGCATAATTTTATATATATATATATATATTTATATATATATATATATATATATATATATATATATATATATATATATATATATTTATATATATATAGATATATATAATTCATAGAGTACGTATGCTTTTATTTTGATCCTCTCCCCTCCCCCATTATTTTGCCATATGTTTTTCTTGCATACCCTCCCTCTCCCTATAAGTACCTATGCTTCTAACCTACCTACCCAGCATTTTTAATATTTTTTTAATTTAGTGTCTCCTTACTTTTATAATTGACCCACTGCCCCCCATCTCATATACGCCATTTGCAGACCCCCTCTTCCCCTCTGAGCATACATACTTTAAAAAAACATCATTAAAAACAATTTTAATCAAAAAATCTTGTTAAGTACCCTATTTTTTGTTTTTAGTTAAAAAATTGTCATTTTCTGTTAACTCAAATCTAAAACAATAATTTATTATAAAAAAGATTTATATTTTTGAAATTTTTATATAATTTCGCCTCATTTGAGACCTAACATGACATACTTTTGAAAAAGTCTTTTTTTTAAATAATGTTAGGGACCTATTTAATATTTGAGGGTTGGTAGCAACCCCTTAAAAAATTTTTTATACCAAAATTTTTTAAATCCAGCATTTTTTTTATTATATACAACATATTCAGGGGGTGCTAGTAGTCATTCTCAAAAAAAGTTATTTTTAGAAACACCTTAATATATATTTATTTCATTGTCTAAAATTATAATCTGAAGTTCAGGAAAATAAAAAAAAAATAAGTAAAAAGAGATAAGTGTCAGTTAACCAAAAATATTATTCTTTATCTGGAAGTATTTTCTTATTGTATAACAATAAAACTTATTTTTATTTTTAGTTTTAACATTGGTGATGTATTTTCAGTGCAGAACATTTTAGTCAATGATTGGTTTTGGGTAGTTGCTCAAAAAGACAATAAAAGTGGATTGGTTCCAAAAGCTTTAGTAGAGGATTTAGTATGTGTCTTTATAATTTTTTATTATTATTTATTTGAGATTTAGATAAGTACAAATTGCAATGTTTTTTTTAATCACCATTTAAAATAACCTATTTAATTTAGCTTTAGGTAAGTTTTAAGTTAAGTTGGTTAAAGAGTGAAAAGAACAGTTAACAGATGGCAGAGGCTATTCTAGGAAAAAAATTTTGGTGGCAGTACCCCCTCCTCCTTTGCAGAGAAATTTGGCGTAACTATTGCTGAATATTGGCATTTTTTTGCGAAAAAAAACAAAATTTGCCAAAAAATGTAAAAAAAAATAGGTCCTCAATTTTGGATTTGGGCAGTGCCCAAATATGATCGCTGTCGAAAAGGTTCTAGAATAACCCCTGGATGGCTATAAACTTGCAAATGATTCAGGAAAAGTATATGAGGGAAGATAATTCTAAAGCATTATGTTCACTAAAATAAAGTTATGAGGAATGAAAGTTACTATATATCTAGTTTTTTATGGAACTTGTAAAAGTATTTATTATTTTTATTTAAAATTTTTTGTATAGACTACCTATTCAGCAAAATAAATTTAGCTGTTATCTTACAGGCCCTGATATAGTTCCAGGTATAATACATAAATTTAGTACAAAAAAATTACCATTATCAAAAAACTAACATTAAAATATCATAGTAACTTATATAAAATGTTTATTAAAGTTTAAGTATTTATCGATTTTCAATCATTCAAAAATCATGTTACTTTTTTTGAAATTATATAGGTTATTTTGAAATTATACTATTTATTTCGTAATCATGCTGGTTTATACTCTGCCAAATAGAGAGTACTAGATGATTGTAACTTGATAGAAAAAATCTTTTTTGAAGCATCAAAAAAGATTTTTTCTATCAAGCTTTTCTTTAGTAATACTTAATGGTATAGCATTGCTTCTTGCGTTAACATTGACAAAATGGTAAAAAAGTGTTTGAAAGTTTAGACCTTTATTTCTTTATTTATGATTTTAAAATAGACAGCTATAACTTATGAGTTGTAATTTAGCTGGAACAAGAAATGATGGCTTGTTTGATCAGCAACCATTTTAGTATTTTTGGTAAAGAAAGACATAACAGAGACACTGGATTCTAGGTTGTCTGCTAGAGTTAGCCTAACTTTTTTTACAACACATTTTTAATAGTTTATTATTAAAAAAGATTGGCATCAGAAGCATTAGTCTGGATACAATAACAGTATTCCATGCAAGAGTGACAAAAAGATTTATAGAAGTTGTGAATTGAATTAGGACCAAAAAATATAATGAGCCAGGTAATGACCAGAGTGACAACCTTAGCAGATGCTGATTTTGTTTTGTGTTTTACATTTTTTTAGAGAGTTCAGTTAGTCAGATTAGATGCAAAGCAGAAGATTCAATCAGAAGTATCATTCATAGATGTATTAAGATTTGTAGTTGTATCAATTCATAGATGTAGGATTCATTCATTCATAGATGTAGGATTATCAATATTCTAATAATGGTAGGCCTAAAATAACTTTTAAGTTTAAATTTACCAGCTGCTATGAGCCTCAGGCAATTACTGAGCTGGAATGATTCACTATCAAGACTAGAAGATATAGTTTTATGATAAGCATATATGCCGCTTTAGTCTTATCATAAGCAGATTAGCATAAGGTGCTTATTCCGAAAATATGAATAAATTTTAAAGCTAGATACTGCCTGCTCAAACTGCCTGTTTATAAATTAGTAAATAAATTTTTCATACTCGCCTAATTAAATAAATTTTCAATTATAATATTTTCTTTATTTTTTTTAAGGTCTTTATTTTTTTTTTTACTTTAGGATTCCACAACTGATCCATTTGAAGGTCAAAGGTAAGTTTTTAATTAATAGAATATAGACTATCTAACTAAGTCTAACTTTGTTGATTTATTTCTTTTTCTTTTTTTAGATGGTTTTGTGATGTAAATAAACAGGATGCCCAAACAATCCTCATGAATTGTTAGTATTTATCTATTTTCAAAAAAGTGTTGACCACACAGTTAGAAAAATAATGACAGGCAATTTTATAATTTTGAGGACCCTTGGACTTGTCTTAAAGTTATACAAAATTATATAAGTTATATATTGTATAATTTTTGTATATAAATATACAAAATTATACAAAATTATATAAGTGTGTATGTGGCGTATTTACCTATGACATATGTATTACACAATAATTTTCCATTAGTCTATGATGTAGGTTTTTACACTTTTCATGTTTTCTTCGTTTGACTAACAAATAAAATTAATGTTTATTTTCACTATGTATTAAATAGTTTTTGTATTTAGCAGTTTTATACTTAAAAATAATTATTGTATAATCAAAACATGTTGAAACTGAAAAAAATTGTTATACTTAGCTATTATCTCTAGTTAACTAAAACTCTTGCTTGACTCATCATTCAGCATAGTCTCATCCTTTTACTGAATCTATCCCTGCATGCTCTAAAAACTTATATTCGTCTAGTTATTTTCCTGCTTCATCTTTCATCTTCCTGTTTTCCTGACTTATAAAAACTACAACTTTTCCAGTCTTCTGTCAACTGCTTCCATGCTCTTTAACTCTATTTTTTTTATTTCTAGTAACTCCCAACTTAATAGTAACTGCTTGCAATTTTGATTGGAATAAATCAGAATTAAATAAATATTCTTATGTAATCAAATCTTTTAATATTAGCAAAGCGCTTTTAAACGAAACCATGATTTGCTTTTATTGATCGTTTATAGTAAAAAAAAAATTAATTTTGATTTTCTAAATTATATAAAGTTATATAATTTTATTGAGAATTATAATAAATAACTATTTAAGCAATAATATAGAATAATCTTTTATTTTTTAAATGTAAATCTTTTAAAAATGTTTGTGTTTTATAAAAATAATGCTTTCAACAACAACTGTGTTTTCAATAAAATTAAAAAAAAAAATCATCAAAGTTAATAAAATTAACAATCAAATAAACATACAGAAACTTACAGGCGAATGAACAAAAGCTTACGTATATACATAGTGAATTACAAGTGGATGAACACCCCTAAGAGGGTCGAAAAAAACATAAACATGCATTTGTATAAAGTGACTTATGAGTGGACCAGCACCGTGCCAGGGGTCCATACAGAACAAAAACATAAGTATATTAAAAAATCTACTCACAAAACACATCAGCGATATTGTGAAGCAGTTTCACTTCCTCTTCATAAATATATTTTACTTTTTAGTTTAACCCTTCAAGTTTGCAATGAAAACAATTTCTAGTTTGCAAAATTAAAATAAAATCATAATTTACTTAAAATGTAATATGCCTTTTATTAATTAGTTTATAATAAGTTATTAAATGTATACATTGCGTGCAGTTTGGAAATTGATCATTATAGACCACTGTTTCAGGGGTCTGGCCAATTGCAGAATTTTTTTAAACATTATAAAGACACTGCTAAAAGAAAAGGTTGTTGTAATAATTTTATAGTAATGCAACAGTTTAATTTTTTTTTGTTTATCTTACTTAAGAAGAATAGTTTTAAATATCTTAAACATATATAGTATATATTAAAACTACGATAAGCATGAAATGGCTATAAAAATATATTTACTTTTTTATTTATTATATAATTCAACTACTGTTAGTTTTATTAGAATCTTTTTGAAATAAAACATAAATACTTAAACAAAAAATTATTATACGCTTCAATAAATTGAAGAACGTTTGTTTCTTTACTTAACAATCATTAATAGTAAGTTGTTACTTTTTATAAAAGTGTTGCTTAATTTTATAAAAGAATTATAAAAGAGAGAAGTTTAGAAATAATTTATTCTAAACATAATTTATTTTGTTTTAGTTAAGTTTTTTTCTTCGTTAAGAATTCATTTCTTTTTTTAGTTTTTTTTTTGGCGCTCTTTGAAATGTTCTCAAAACATCTAAAAAGCCATGGCCATGTTGTGGCAACTAAATATTATATGCATGGTCAGATATAGAGTACAATCACATACGCTTCCTGACCAAGCCTATATATATATATATATATATATATATATATATATATATATATATATATATATATATATATATATATATATATATATATATAAATACATATATATATATATTTTACATATATATATATATACATACATGTATATATATATATATATATATATATATATATATATATATATATATATATATATATATATAAATACATATATATATATATTTTACATATATATATATATACATACATATATATATATATATATATATATATATATATATATATATATATATATATTATATATATATATATATATATATTCACACACACACATATATATATATATACATATATATATATACATATATATATACATATATATATATATATACATGTATATATATATATATATATATATATATATATATATATATATATATATATATATATATATATATATATATATATATATATATATATATATATATATGTATATATATATATACACACACACATATATATCAAGGCTCGGTCTTGGGCCCATTGCTATTCGTAATCTTTGTAAACGACCTGCCGGACAGTATTACTCATCATATGAAACTGTTTGCCGACGACAGCAAAATAATAGACATAATTAAAAAGGAGTTGGACAACATCACTCTCCAAGATGACGTTGACAGAGCAGTGAAATGGTCACATATTTGGCTCTTGCATTTCAACGTTGAGAAATGCAAAGTAATGCATGTTGGGCGCGGATGTAACAAGTCAACGTACAAATACTCAATGTCAAATGTCGACAGCACCCGTCGTCCTCTCGAAGAAACCGCAGTCGAAAGAGACCTTGGTGTGATGGTCTCAAATGACCTTAACGTTATACCGCAAATAGAGTCAGCCGCATCAGTAGCAAATAGAGTGCTAGGGCGACTCAAAAAAACATTTCGCAGACGCAGTTTTTATTTATGGCGCACTCTGTATCTCACTTACATTCGCCCCCATCTTGAGTTTGCTGTACAAGCCTGGTCACCGCATTTAAAATCAGACATTGCCATTCTTAAGCAAGTCCAACATCGAGCAACAAAAACAATATCGACTATTAAACACATGACCTATGAAGATCGACTCCAACGGCTCGGTTTAACAACTCTTGAAGAACGCTGCAAAAGAGCAGATCTTATCGAGCAATTCAAAATCACTTGTAAACTCGAGCTTGTTAGTTTTGTCATCCCGCAAAAAATTTCAAAAAGTAAAGATAAGTATATTCTAAGAGGCCATAACCATAAACTAGAATGTCAGATGGTAAAAAACTGCGAGGAGCGGTATAACTTTTTTTCAAATAGAACTGTCGCCCCATGGAATGCGCTTTTGCAAGAAGCAGTGAACGCTCAATCCATCAACGCTTTCAAAAACAATATAAGAAAGTAACTTTATAGATACAATTGCTGCTTTGTCTGTAGCTTCTGTATCTCCATGTTCGTCAGCATAAGGGGGCCTGGTGTAGCACCTCTTCATCAAATTATAAATAGATTATTTTATTTGTATTTGATCACTGAATAATAATAATAATAAAAAATATATATATATATACATATATATATATATATATATATATATATATATATATATATATATATATATATATATATATATATATATATATATATATATATATATATATATATACATATATATATATGCATATATATATATATATATATATATACATATTATACATATATATATACATATATATATATATATATATATATATATATATATATATATATATATATATATATATATATATATATATATATATATATATATATATATATATATATATATATGTATGTATGTATATATATTTATATATATATATATATACATATATATATATATATTTATTTATATATATACATATATATACATATATATATATATATATATATATATATATATATATATATATATATATATATATATATATATATATATATATATATATATATATATTATATATATATATAATGTTAGGAAAAATGAGATCGGCATCAGTCTTTCAGATATCGGCATCAGGTTGGCAAAAATTATTTAATACAAAGGTCTTACCATAAAGCATTGAAACGAGGTCAGCAATTTTTTGCCGACCTCAAACACTTTCAGGTCAGCAGTTCTGAGTATATATTCTGTTGTATATATATATATATATATATGAAGACCTCAGTGAAAAAACCGGCGTTGTCACATTTAAAAAGTATTGAGAAAGTATTTATTGATCATTAATAAAAGTCTTTATTTAAAGCAAATGAAACTAAGCAATTTAAAAAAATTTATATTATAATTATTTTATTTAAAGTTTATTCAAAAACAAAACATTTTGTAATTTTTTATACAAAAATTTTTTTTTCTTTGCTTTAAATAAAGACATTTATTAATGATCAACAAATACTTTCTTAATACTTTTTAAATGTGACAACGCCGGTTTTTCCACTCAGGTCTTCATATATATATATATATATATATATATATATATATATATATATATATATATATATATATATATATATATATATATATATATATATATATATATATATATATATATATATATGTATATATATATATATCTGTATATATATATATATATATATATATATATATATATACAATCCTCAGAATTAGGATCGGCATTCGGCAATGGCGACTTAACTGCTGACCCTGTTTCTATATTTTATGGTAAAAAGACTGATGCCAACCTCATATATATGTATATATGACCTCACATATATATATATATATATATATATATATATATATATATATATATATATATATATATATATATATATATATATATATGTATATATATATATTTATATTTTTATATATGTATATATATATATATAAACACTGGTAAAAAAAATTTCTCTATATATTGTTTAATGTAGTGTATTATCAATTATACAAAATTATACCAAACTCTTGTTCATAGAAAATTCAAATAATATTGTTTATGCTCAAAATCATTTTTTGTTTGCTGTAATAATATTTATTTAGAAATGAATAAAAATGTAATAATATTTATTTAGAAATAAATAAAAATGTAATAACATTTAGAAATGTAATAATATCTATTTAGAACTTCTGTAACTGTCAAGAAGTAAATACAAAATCTTAATGACTGATATAACAAAAAATTTTATAATTGGTATATTGAAATTAATGATGTCATTAATTTAATTTATCATGTAATAGTTTTTAAATTTAAAAATATCAAATTTCAATATTCCTCATAACAATTTCATCTGTCTATTTGTCTGTCAAATCAGGTTATCCTGTCTATTTGTCTGTCTCTTTGTCTGTCATTTATCTATTAGTCTGTCTATTTGTCTGTCTATTTGTCTGTCAGATCAGGTTATCCTGTCTATTTCTGTCTATTCTGTCTGTATTCTGTCTATTCTGTCTGTCTATTCTGTCTATTTCTGTCTATTTCTGTCTATCCATCTGTCTATTTGTCTGTCAGATCAGGTTATCTTGCTACTGGTAACATGTAACCCAGTACAATCTGCTTCATGTCCTGCTGCCTTGTAGGATATGTCTTTTTAGGCAAAGGCTAGGAGATGCCAACTCCGATTTAAAACACACCCTGCCTTGGGGCTCTTGGTTGAGTAAAGGCTAGAGATGGTGTCTCGATAAAAATACTCATCTTGGGCAGATGTTAAATGCACCCGGCTACTGTCTTGTAGAAGGCCTCCTAGGCAAAGACTTAAGGGGTAAACAGTTTCTATCTGTTGACCAGCCTTGCACCCCTTCTTCATCTATTAGGCTGGCGCAGATGTATTTTTAATACATTGTTTCCAGTTTAGGATGTTGAATGCTGGATCTTCTTGACTCAATGCATGGGTTTTGCTTGTGTCTCTGTTTTTATGACTAGGCAACTCATTCTATTATCTCCTAATGAGGGTACAGCTCTAAAACTCAGTTTTATGGTTCTGAGGCCGGCTGGTAGTCAGGTTTCCCGAACTCTGTGGTAGCTCTCAGAGAGGCTGATTCCATCAACAGCTGAAAAATATCAAAGTACTAACAGTGCCATGTTGCGTATGGATGGTGTCCCTGTTTGTACTTTTGGTGTGCATTGCGGAGGCCACATTTGGAGCCCTTTGTTACGGCTTAGGGTTTATTAGTAGTAATGAGGCAATTGCTTAGGCTATTAAACGGTGTTCTGAGTACTATCTATGCTTTGAGTCAAGTTCTTCAATCTAATTTAAAAATGAATAAAGTACCAAAAACTATAAAACACAAAAAACCATCATCATCACCAAGTTCTCTAAACCTATCATTCACTAATATTCGTGGTCTTCGAAGTAACTTTTCTTCTGTTGAGTCTTATCTCTTGCAAAGTTCACCAGACCTACTTGCTCTTTGTGAGACTAATTTGAGTTCGGCTGTCTCATCTTGTGATCTTAGTGTTGATGGTTATCTGCCTCTAATTCGTAAAGACTCCAATAGTCACATGCTTGGCTTCGGCATTTACATTCGTAAGAATTCACCCATTTGTTGTGAAACTAGGTTTGAATCCACAGACTATTCTTTCATGGGCTTTCGTTTAGCATTACTTCACTCTATTGCCTTTCTCTTTGTTCTATATCGCTCTCCTTCATCTCAAGACTGCATTCTTTTTGACATTATTTCTGATCATATTGACCAAGCCCTCTCTCTTTATCCATCAGCTAATATAGTTGTTGTCGGTGACTTTAATGCTCACCACTCTGAATGGCTTGGCTCTAGTGTCAGTGACTCTGCAGGCATTAAAGCCCACAACTTTTGCCTTTCTCAATCCCTAACTCAAATAGTCAACTTTGCAACTCGCTTTCCAGACAATCCGAATCATTTACCTTCTCTACTTGACTTATGTCTTGTTTCTGATCCTAGTCAGTGCTCAGTTTCTCCACATTCACGCTTAAGTGCTTCTGATCACAGTTTGATCTCTCTAAAACTAATATCTCATTCTTCTTCATCACCTGAATCCCCCTATTATGGAATCTCTTACAACTACAGTAAAGCTGACTGGGATTCTTTCCGTGATTATCTTCTTGATGGCCCTTGGGTAGAAATCTTTCGTCTTCCTGTCGACAAATGTGCTTCTTACATAACTTTGTGGATTCAGGCTGGCATGGAATCTTTTATTCCCTCTCGACGATTCCAGGTCAAGCCTCACTCTCCTCCATGGTTTTCTTTACACTGTGCTGCTGCGATTGCCAATCGAAACCGTTACTTCCATATTTATCAGCAAAACAATTCTCCAGAAAACAGGCGTCTGTTTATTACTGCTAGAAATAATTGTAAAAAGGTTTTGTCTAATGCCAAAACCCGCTGCTCTCAGGTCATGAAATCTCGTATCTCATCTTAAATATTAGGCTCTCGTGACTTCTGGAGAATCTTTAATAGTATCAATAATAAGGGCAAATCTATAATTCCACCTCTCTTGTATGGTTCAGACTTTGTCACCTCACCTAAAGACAAAGCTAAATTGTTTGCTAAAAACTTTTCATCAATATCATCTCTTGATTCCAATAGTTGCTTTCTACCTGATATTGCCAACAAACAGGTTAATCCATTGCTTGACATTCATATCACTCCAGCATCTGTATCTAAAGTGATTTCCTGCCTAGACTCTTCTACAGCTTGTGGCCTGGACAACATACCTGTTATTGTCTTGCAGAAGTGTTCTCCGGAGCTGTCGTCTATACTCTCAAAACTATTCAACAAGTGCTTATCAGAGTCTTGCTTTCTAGCCTGCTGGAAAGCGGCATCTGTTATCCCTATCTTCAAAAATTCTGGAGAGCGATCTGATTCGTCTAACTACCGTCCTATTAGTCTTCTTCCTATCATAAGCAAGGTTTTTGAATCTTTAATTAACAAACACTTAATTTCTCATCTTGAATCTAATCACTTACTTTCTGACCATCAATATGGATTTCGATCTTCTCATTCTACAGCTGATTTGCTAACAGTAATAACTGACAAGTTTTATTGTGCATTAGATAAAGGTGGAGAGGTTAAGGCCATCGCTCTTGACATTTCAAAAGCTTTTGATAAAGTTTGGCATGCTGGTCTTCTCCATAAACTTTCTTCTTATGGTGTATCCGGCAACATCTTTAAGATCATCAAATCCTTCCTTTCCAATCGTAGCATAAAAGTTGTCCTCAATGGACAACACTCTTCTTCTTATTCTGTAACTTCAGTGGTTCCTCAAGGTTCTATCCTTGGCCCTATACTCTTTTTAATTTACATTAATGATCTTCCAGATATTCTCTCATCTAAGGTGGCATTATTTGCTGATGACACTACCATTTATTCTTGTCGTGATAAAAAACCAACACCCTCTGATTGCTTGGAGGGGGCATTTGAGCTTGAAAAGGATCTTACTTCTGCTACAGCATGGGGCTCACAGTGGCTGGTGAACTTTAATTCAGATAAAACTCAATTTTTTTCAGCCAATCGTTATTGCAATAATTTAGATCTTCCTATATTTATGAGCGGTGATGTACTCGATGAGTCATCTACTCTTCATCTTCTAGGATTAACTCTTACTTCCAATCTTTTTTGGAAACCATATATCAAATCAGTTGCAAAATTAGCATCTGCTAAGGTTGCATCTCTTTATCGAGCTCGTCACTTTCTGACTTCGGATTCTATTCTCTATCTCTATAAATCTCAAATCCGGCCTTGTATGGAATATTGTTGCTACAAATACTATAATGGGCACTGCTCTAAAGAGCTAGCGTCTCTTGTGCCATCTCCTATAATTCATTCTTGTGTTACTTGTCATTCAATTAAGTGTCATCCTTTTTCTGTGACTGTTCCTAAGTGCTCCAAAAACGCTTATTCGTCTAGTTTTTTTCCTCGAACATCAGCTCTTTGGAATTCGCTTCCTTTGTCTTGCTTTCCTGACTCATATTATTTGCAATCTTTTAAGTCATCTGTCAATTCGTTATCTTGCTCTACAATCTTCATCTTTTCTCTTTCAGTAACTTCCAACTTTAATTAGTGGCTGCTTGCAGCCTTGTTGGAAGCGAAGATGTTTAAAAAAAAAAAAAAAAAAAAATTTTCAAATTATGTGTATATTAAAAAATTTAGCCTGGTGTATTTTTATTTTATAACATAGAAATTTTAAATAAATTAAATTATTATCAGTGCTAATTCATATTTAATACAGGGTGTGCCATTATAGCCTTTTTCTTTTTAGTTTTTTGTATGCTATATTATATTTAAATGTCCAAATTTGTTCTTATTTCAGATAAAAATTATTTGTTTTATGCCATTTTTTTGTTGCATCTCAAAACAGAAGAATGTATACTGCGTGTATGTGAAATTGTATTATAAAATAGAGCTATCCGTGTCAAATGTAATTTATGATTGGCCGAAACAGAAAGGTAGACGCTCTGCCCCAAATAAAAACAAAGTGCTGACTATTGTTTAAAAGTTTGATTCAAATTAAATCAAAATTTTGGTTTAGCGCTTGATTTAAAGACACTAATTTGTCCACATCCAGTCCGGTCAGCAGCAAATAATGCCAGGGTGAAGGAAAGTGTTAAACCAAGTCCACGAAAGTTTGTTAAGTGTTAATCACTGCAGTTTTGCATATCTGCAACTTCAATGAGATAACTTTTGAAACAGAACCTTTGTCTACACACATGCAAGGTTTAGTTAATTTAAGAACTTTTTGAAGCAGATCATCACAAGTGTCAGTTATTATAGTATTATATATAGTATCAAGTTACTATTTAGTGATTGGATTCTTGAGCAACTGGAGATTGATCCTGATTTTGCTTCAAATTTTTGCGATGAAGATTTTCACCTTGATGGGTATGTGAATAAATAAAGTTCTCATATTTGGACTTTCTGACTGATCTCACTTATCTTTGACAATACACAAGATATAGATGAACTCTCTTCATCCAAAATGAGTGACTGTCTGGTGCGTTTTATCAGCCAAAGGAGTAATTGGTTCATATTCTGTTGAAAATGAAGCTAGACATGCTGGAAAACTTTTTTGGCCTGTTTTTCATCATATGGACCTAGAAAGCTTTTTTTTTTAGCATGAGATAGTGCCACATGCCTCCAAGCTCGAAAAACAATGGCTTCATTAAGATCAATTTTTTCGTTTTCTAATAAAAAAAAAAAATTGAGTTCATTTACAATCAAAGTCAAATTAGCTCAATTTTTCTTTCTGTTTAAAAATATATAGGTTCTAATAATGCACCCTTTACTAATACCATCATACTGAAAATTAAAATGCAATTCAAAATATAGTATTTTAAAGGTAGAAATAATGTAATAATCAGTAATTTAGTAAGTTGGCAAACTAGATATAATCTTAGATTTAGAGTCCTGCAGGAGAATAATGATCTTAGGTAGAAATATGGATATTAGTGCAACAACAGATTGGTTTTAAAATTAGAATATAACAACAGGATTGAAAATGCACAGGATTTGAAAAAAATATTTTATAAGAACTTGGTAAAAAATAAATCAAATTTAAAGAAAGAACAAAGAAAAGTTTTTATGGAAATTAAGGAAAACAAACTTATCGATATATATCCGTTTCATAAAGGTAATAATTTTGTAAGAATAGAACACGATAAAGCGTTAAATTCACAAACAGATTGGCTCAACAAGAGTTGTAAGTGAAGGTTTCACTTCTAGTTACTCTCGAGTCCTTAATAAAAGGAGAGAGAAGGGGGGGGGGTGTTTGTTTATTAACTTATGGAAACATTTCCCACCTACTCCAAGCTTATCAAGGCCACCCGTTCATTAATTTTTACTTGTTATCAACAACAGCATAAAATTGTAGATCAAGTAAATCTTGATTTGTTAAAAACGAACTTTTGGTTTATATCTCATCAAAGTATAAAACTTATATCAGCGTTTAATTATTATAAAACAACTGTTAGAAAATGCGCATTTAACCACAAACCATGCTAGAATTAAATAGTTTTATGCATGTTTTGTAAAAAAATATTAGTTTAGATTTATAAACTGAATATTTTTATAAAACATACTTTTATTGTGACATAAAAACTCCCCCCCCCCATACACTTATTAAATCTGGAATTAAGTTCTCACCCCCTGCCTTTTATTCCTACCCACCCCTTTCCCTTGTATTAAGGACTCGAGAGTATGCTATTAAAATTAAAACCTACCTTTCAATTATATTTCAAATATATATATATATATATATATATATATATATATATGTATATATATATATATAGTTCTATAGTTAGTTTGTTGTGTTTGGGAAGCACTGAAGGAAAAAAGTGATTCTTACGCCAACATATACGTCACTTTTAATTACTTTTGACTTTCGTCCAACATTTGCGTGTTGGATGAAAGTCAAAACCATTAATTTAATTACAAATTAATCGTTTTATAAAAAAACCACAAAAACGCAAATTTAATTGACCAGAATGTTTTTAAAAACATTTTGAATGTTTTTAAAACATTCTGAATGTTTTTAACAATATAAACAATGTTTTTATTTTTAATTTTTTTAATAAAATGTTTTTATTTTTATTTTTTTTACTGTAAATCATGCGCGGAGTGTTGCTACATTGACTATCTTATAGCCTGACTCGCAAGGGAGTGCTGCTACATCGACTGACAAATAGCCTGACTCGCAAGGGAGTGCTGCTTCATCAACTGACAAATAGCCTGACCTACAAGGGAGTGCTGCTACAACGACTGAGGGTTTGGTTGGGGCAGGCAGTCTATCATTAATAAAAAAAAAAATTCCGGTCTTGCATTTTAATTTTTACTTTTTGTCAACAAAATATGGAAAAAACTTTCGGACAACATATAAGGGTTCTATATATATCCTTGCAAAGTTGTCCTTAAGTTTTACTATTATCTGTTTACATAAAAAAAATTAAAAAACCAGACTAGAATAAAATTCAAGATTTTGTACATGTGATGTATGGACACTTCTCACAAGTTTTTTTCTATTATTATTTTTTTTCCATTATTATTTGAGGAGAGTAAATACACCAAGTGAGTTTATGTATTTACTCTCCTCAAATGTTTTCTCTTTTTTAAAACAGTCAATGTATGTACACTCTGCTATACTCCAATACCTAAATTAATCAGTCAATAAAACAAAAATAAAAAAAACAATTAAATAAAACAAATAAAATTGAGTAAAAGTGTTAAAATAAAATTTGAGTATTAAATTTAATGTAACATTTTAATTTAACATTTATAAAAAATGAAAAGAAAAACATTAATTTTCTATGTTTCTGCAAAATTTATTCACCTCATTTTTGAAGCCAAAATAATCGATTTTTATTTATTTTTAAAGCCAAAAAGATTAATATTTTTAAATTAAAATTTTTTGTTTGTTTGTTTTAGTTGGAGCAGTTGGTGATTTTTTAATTCGTCCAAGTGATAATCGCGGAGATTATTCAATATCTTTGAGGTAAACAGTTCTGGATGTAATTTAAAAAAACAAGATGGTATCGTTTAGAAAATAAAATACTGATATTAATAATACTATGCTAAAAATTCAAAGAAAATAAAGCTGAAGATATCACTAAGGTAAATCAATTATCTAATAGCAGTACCAATTAAAAATAAACTTAAAAAAATTTAGAGATCATGCTGGTGTTTCAAGATTCCTTATTCGAAGACAAGGGAGACATTTTGTTATAGGTGGAAGATCATTTGATAGGTATTTTAATTTGTTTTAGTTAAAAATTTTTGCTAAAATAATTTGAAGTAGTATTTAATATTCTGTTTACATTTTGTTATCTATATTTTGCTATATAATAAATAAATAAAAAAGAAACCATTTATGTTTTAAGAAGCTCTATTGGAGGATCTTATCATTATGATTTATCCAGCTCTATTTGATTATCTTTGTTAGTTAAAAAACAACCTTTAATAAAAATATTATAATTAAAATAGTTATTGTTTTTGTATTTTTCAGCATTGAAGCAATTATAGCAAGATACAATACTGAGCAACTTTCAGAGGGAGTTTCACTAAAACAACCATTAGATAGAGTAAGTTATTAATAGATTTATATATAGAATTATAAGTCATTAATATCAATCATAATTAAAACAATTAATTATTAAAATTGTTAAGTTAAAGTTAAACTATTAGGTTGAATTAAAGTTAAGTTATTAGGTTCAATTAAAGTTATTAAGTTATCAATAATTATTCAAACAACCATTAGATACAGTTTTTATGTAGTTTTATATTAGTTATCAATAGAGATTGTAGAGTTTTAGAATTTTATCAATAATTATAACTTTAAATCCACCCCATTAAACATGTTAATCATAAAACTAAACTGAAAAAAATTGGGCAATTATCCAATATATCTGTAGTCAAGGATAGTTTATAGCTCTTAACAGTATCATTATTCAATTTGTTTTCTCTAATATGATTTTATCAAAACATAATAAAAATATTCAAGCTACAGATGAGCGAAGCCTATTTGATTTGGATTTAAAGGGTTACACTCCAAACATTTTGTTTGTGAAATATTTTTAAGTAAGCTTTTTAAAAATTTAAACTTTAACTTTAAATAAACCAAATATTTCAATAATATTAATAATAGTAGTTCATGTTGTGCTTACTATGACAGAAGTTATGCTTACTTGTTACTTGGCCGGCAAAAAACCTTTAAAACAATTAGTGGATTTTGTTGTTAAACTTCATTTCAAAAAATTCCATGCATTTGCAACTCTGTTGGAAATTTTCCTTCAATATATATTAAGTGAATTTTTTGTGGTATTTAAAGCAATATAAGTTAAAATGTGATGCACAATGATACACAATGAAGGCCATTTTCCACTTTAAGTAGTGGAAAATAATTTCCATTGTGTTTCTTGTCAATACTGTGCATAAATTTGTGTTATTCAATTTTTTTCAACATATTCCTTTGCAACAGGCTGCAAGCAACTACTATTAGATTTGGAATTTACTGGAATAGAAAAGATGAATTTTATAGAGCAAGATAACGATTGACAGATGACTTAAAGGATTGCAAATTATATAAATTAGGAAAGCAAGATGAAGGAAGTGAGTTCCAAATAACTGATATTCGAGGAAAAAAACTAGACAAATAAGAACTTTTTAAAGCACTTAGGAACAGTCACAGTAAAAGGATGAGACACAATTGAATGACAAGTAACACAAGAATGAATTTTAGTAGATAGCACAAGAGTGCAGTGCCCATTATAGTATTTGCAGAAAAGAGAAAAAGAAGCAACATCACAACAATGTGATGGATGGAGGTTGGCTGCAAGAGCAGGTCCAACTATGTTTACAATGCGTTTTCGCACCTTGTCTAAAAGAGAATGGGCATCATTGGAAGATACGCCCCAGATATGGCAACAGTATTCCATATAAGGATGGATTTGAGATTTATAGAGATAGAGAATAGAATCTGGAGTAAGAAAGTGTCGAGCATGATAAAGATGTGCAACCTTAGCAGATGCTTATTTTGCAATTTGATTCATGGTTTCCAAGATAGATCAGAAATAAGAGTTGATCCTAGAAGATGAAGGGTAGATGACTTATCAAGTATATCGCCATTCATAAATATAGGAAGATCTAAATTATTGCAGTAACGGTTGGCTGAAAAAAATTGAGTTTTATTTGAATTAAAGTTCACCAGCCACTGTGAGTCCCGTGATGTAGCAGAAGTGAGATCATTTTCAAATTTAACTGTTTTACCAAATTTAACTGTTAGTTTACCTTGTTATTTTTTTCCACTCATTGCAATTTTTTCACTTTTTTTTCTATGTGTATATAAAGATTCCTTTGTGTAATCATTATACAAGTACTTACACAAAAAAAAGTAAATTTAAAAAGATTAAAAACTATATTAAACAAATTTTTCAGAGTTGAAATTTAAGCTTTCTTTAAAATTATGGATTAAAACTTATTCATAGACATTTTTGTAAATATGTACTTATTTTATTTGGTCACAACTTTTAAAAAGAATTTTATAAACTTATTAAATAAATATATTTTTAATATTTTCATTTTAAAAATATCATTTATCACAGTCAATGTTTAGAGTGTATTAAAATTCATTAAATTCATTCATTTATTAAATGATTATATTGCCAAAGAAAACTATCTACTGATAACAAATACATCTTGAAAACATTTGTTTAAAGTATTAGCAATTTTGAGCTTTATCTTGTGAAATAAATTCGTCATCTTTATGTAAAGTTTTTATTAAATCTTTTACCATTTACTGGTTATTAATATATTTATAATATAACAATTTTGGATTCTGCTTTCCTTTTTTAACTAAGTCTTGTTAATAATTAATTCAAGAATTCTTTACTTCAGACTTTACAATTCAAATACTCTACTCAAATTAGTATCTTTCCATTTTGAGCACAGTTTCTTTTTTTCCTAATCAGCCATTTAAGTTAATAATAATTTTTTTATCTTTATTTTTAATGATAAATTTTAATGGAAAAAAAAACTAAGTAAAATAAAAATAGATAAAGGGCACTAAAAAACATAAAAAAAACAGCAAAGATAATGAATTTGATTATACAATATATATTTTGTATACATTATGATTTATTTTTATAATTGAAATTCTGAAATTTTTGGAGACTAATCCCGGGATTGTGAGATTTGTTCGGATTCTAAGATAGCTATGCCTACTAACAGAGGCTTTAAAACACCTAAAGTTTTATTTGCATTAGCAGCAGCCCTTAATGCTAGACACTTGTACCTTAGGTCATCACAAAGTTGAATACCATGGTCTTTTTCTAATGTTTTTGGTTCTATTTGGAATTTTATATTTTCTACTCAAATGTCAGAAGAAACAGCAACTCAGATAAATGCAAATCATTCATGCATACATAATGATAATGCATGCATGCATACTTAATGACTTTAATGCCTAATATCTATTGTTGACATTACAAATAACATGAATAAAACTCTCTTTGCCAAAATGAGCTCAAAATCTGTTGAAATAAAAAAAAAATAGATTTTTAACCTTCACCTGTAAAACTATCTGAAGTGCAGATATGCTGTATTATCCTATGCTTGTTTCGCAGCACTGACATATTGTTTCTCCTATTGTTTGTCAATAAAAATGCTATCAAATATGAAAATTTTTCAAAATGTACTAAAGTAATCAACAACTCCAACAATATTGGAATTGAATTTGTAATTAATCCAATATTTTGTGTCTTTTTGTTTTTATGATTTGTGACTCAAATATTTATGACTGTTTACAATAAACAGATTAAATTTATTAATGTAAATAATATTAATTTTTAAATGTTATACCTATTATTTTTATTTTAAATACTCATGTAAGTTATAAGTATTATATATATAAGAAATACAAATAATACTTATAGTTCCCCAAGGCCTTGTAATAGTAAATCATAAGTTTTATAGTTTTTATTTTGAAATTATGTAATTTTTTGACTTTTAAAAGAATATTAAAGAATAGCAAAATTTTAAAGAAAATTAAAGAAAAATTGGTTGACAATGCTCAATTATTATAATCCTGTAAATTTACCATCGTAATTTATTATTGGTCAAATTTAATATTGCTATTTAATATAATATTGGTCATTGCTCAAATGAGCTATCATTCCAAATTTTATCAACCAAAACTTATTAATACTGTAAAGTAATACTAATTTTTTTAACTGTGATGTAACATAACATACTATACAACATTATGCCAAACATTGGCTCTTTGCCTGAAGAACGTATAACGACTTACAAGTTAGTAAAGGGAATAGTAAGCTTGATTGGTTATTGGAACTTGAAATTATGTAAATTATGTTAGTGTATTTTACAAATAGAGTGCTCAATATTCTTAAAGAACAGAGCAATAATAATTTAGTAAAAAACACTAATCTAACTTTTTTCTTCAACTTGAAGTTTCACAGTTGCTGGATCATCAGGAAGAGGATATATATATATATATATATATATATATATATATATATATATATATATATATATATATATATATATATATATATATATATATATATAATATATGAAATTTTTAACTTTTGTATAAATTTCATATATATTATATATATATATATATATATATATATATATATATATATATATATATATATATATATATATATATATATATATATATATATATATATATATAATGTATGAAATTTATACAAAAGTTAAAAAAAAATTTGTATTAAAAATGGAAAGCATAAAAGTATTAAGCTCAAGTTTGGCATACATGTTCATCATGTGAAGCAAATTTCATTTTCATTAACAGTAGGCAATGTAATCTAAAGTTTGACATTAGTGTCAAATTTTAATAAAGATTTTAAAAAATAATTTAACTAAAAAAATTTATATACATATACACATTTTTTTTAATAAAAAATTTATATTTTGCAAAAGCTTTTGTAAAATATAAATTTAATTAAAATAGGAATATTTAGCTTTTACTCGCTAGGAATATTTAGCTTTTACTAGCCCATTTACTGGACACAGGTCCAGCAAAAGGGCGAGTAAAAGCTAAATATTCTTAGCAATGCATTTTATTAATATGTGTTTTATTTAGAGCAAGTATGAATCATTCTATCACAACTTAAAAAAAAGATCATCCAATGAAACTGCTGTACCAAATATTCCACTTTTAAGTATCAAGGATAGTGGTTCTGAAGAGTCTAATATTACAAAAAGTGGTTTTTTAATTAAGAAAGGTAATTTATTTTATTTTGTTTATTTACTTTTTTTTTTTTTTACCTTTAATATGTATTATATAAACTGGATCAAAGTTTCATTAAATGTTGCGATTTTAAAATTATTTTTTTGAAATCTCTTTAATAAAGGTGTGTTTAAGACCATATTTAAAAAAAAAAGAAACAATTAATTTTGACCGACTTTCCTTCTTTTCCTAATTTAATAAGTATTTTTTAAATGTAGCACTAATCATACTACTAATCAACCATTAGAAATCATCAAGTAATTAACTAATTCAATTAATTAGTTAATCATTTTTCAATTTTTATGTATACTTCCAGAGGCTATTCTAGGAAAAAACTTCGGGCAGCAGTACCCCCATCTTGCTCCCTTCTTCCCCAGAAAAGTTTAGCGGAAATATTGCTGAATATATTTGTTTTTTTTTATTGAAAAAATAATATTTGCTAGAAAAAATATAAATAAAAAAAAAGGGTTCTTAATTTTTAACCCTGTCGAAAATGGTCTAGAATAGCCCCTTTCTTCTTTTTCATTAAATAATGTGTTATACAATAATCATTTATAAAATTTCTCATTTTTTTAGTTTAACTAATATATAATAGTTCATCATTATTTTTTAACTTAGAGTCTTAATTTTAATTTCGGATCTTTACTTTTTTTTTTTAAATAGTTATTTCTAAAACGACACAGAATTAGGACTTAAATAAACTTATAAATTGTATTAACTTGAAAATTGTAAATCTTTACACAAAGAAAGTTTGCTTGTAGCCATATTTATTAAATTATACCCACATTTTTGCTGCAAACAAGCACCACTAAGTTTGGAATTATTAGAAAACAAAGTAGGGTGTTAAAGGGCAGGATATGGTTCCTGATGAGAATTGTAGGTTGTATGAGTCAGGAAAACATAAAGATGAGAGAGTTTCAAAAATTGAAGTGCGAGGAAAAAAGCTATACATAATAGCTCATTAAAACAGCAACCATGATAGTATTTGTTAAAATGATAGTATTTGAAAAAAGCATAAGTGACCTTACAACAATGGGACATTGGTTCAAGTTTGACAGAAAGAGGAGGTCCAACTACATTTACTATGCGTTTTTGACGCATTTCTAGAAGAGAAAGAGCATTATTAGAAGTATCAGCTCAAATATGACAAAAGTATTTACAAATATCTTTTTGTCCCATTCAGGGACATGAGATGAAAAAGGAAATGATGACCACAATAAAGAGAAGCAACCTTAGCTGGCGACTGATTAAGTGCGAGTTTTATAACAGCAAGTCTGCATAAGTGCAAACTGACACAAGTGTAAACTGATGTAAGTGCAAACTTGCATGAGTGCAATTTGGCATAAGCACGGAACTTGCTGGGAAGTCTTCCTTGCTTCATAAAGGTCTGTCAAATGCTAAAATTCTGAAAGAAAAAAACAGTTGCAAAAACGGGCATAAGTGAGAACTAGCATAAGCACACTGAAAGAATTGGTGAACATAAGCGCAAGTGCATAAGTGCAAACTGGCATAAGTGCAAACTGGCATAAGTGCAAAACATTTTCAAAAACTGGCATAAGTGTGCCAAAAGAATATGCAAATAGTGTCATAAATGCGAATTAGCATATCTGCAAACGTTCATAAGTGCAAAACAATTGCAAAGATTAGCATAAGTGCGAATCTTCATTAATGCAAAGCATAAATTGGTGTATGTGCGCAAAAAGAGTTTAAAGACATTGTCATAAGTTTAAATTGGCATTAGGATTCACATTTATGCCAATGTTTTTTAAATTCAGAAACAGAGTTTTGGAGAACACTGTTGTAAGACTATGACAGGAATGTTGTCAGGACCACAAGCCTTAGAAGAGGTTAATTCAGAAATTGCTTTTGACTAATAGTAGCCAGAGTGATTTGGATGTATAACAATCAGTTATCCTTTTTAACAGAGATGGCAGGAAGGGTATAGTCATTAGATTCAAGAGTCAAATTAGAGGTAAAGTTCTTTGCAAATCCTGCTTTATCTGTCTTATCCTTGGGAGAGGTATTAAGCTCAGACTCATGAGTCAGAGATGGAATGTTTCTAATGCCTTTGTTAATGATTCTGTTGATGATTGTCCAAAAGTTTCTAGAGTCTAATTTCTGAGTTTTAGAGTCAATTTAAGTAAACTAAGAATAATGGAGCTTAGCATCAGACAGCATCATTTTACATTGTTTTCTTGCACTAAAAAAAATACGTTTGCAAGTTGCTCTTGTGAAAAAGATGAAAAAAATGAATACAATTTCATAGAGCAGCAGCACGCAAAGGTGAAAACTATGGAATAGAATGAGGTTTGAATTAAAACTGACAAAAAAAAATTTAAACTTCCATACCTGCAGGGTCTGGGAGGTAATGTAGGAGGCACATTTATCATCCAAACAATTCAGTGTAATTAGCATCTAAGTCAAACCCAGCCATGGCCCCGACAAAATTATAAGATTTAGCAGGGGTTGGTAGCCAGGAATAGAAAAAATTTATACTACCTAATATATTATAATTTTATGTTTGCATTTACTATTTATGAAATACTGGCATATATTTATATATTTTTAAACTCTAATTTATTTTCAACAAGAATGCAAGCAACCATTATTAAGTTATGATTTACTTTAAAATAGAGAATAAGTTAAAAACTAGGAAACATATAACTGAAGACTTAAAAAGTTGTAAGTTGTATAAAAATGGTAAACATGAAGATGGGTATGAGTTATAAGGTTTTTTTGGTGTTCAAAGAAAAAACTGGATTAATAAAAGTTTTTATAGCATGAAAGGACAGATAAAGTAAAAGGATGCAACTTGTTGAATAAAAAATCAAGCAAGAATGAGTTTTGGTTTATCTTTTTAGAGATGATAGCTCGTTTGAGAATTGACCATGATTGAATTTGTAGAAAAAAGCAAGAGATGCAACCTTACAACAATGGGAGAGTGGCTCAAGCTAGGCAGATAAAGCAGGTCTAATTAAATTTGCAATGTGGTTTTCTGTGTTTTTAAGGTGGTTTTCTGTGTTTTCTGTGTTTTTCAATGTGGACTGTGTTTTCAAGAGTTTTGAAAAATTCGAACCACTTATTTAGCACTTTTTAAAAGTTTAGCAAAAATTAAAGAGAGTTCTAGAAAACTATTTTTTTAAGACTGATGGAAATCTATTCTGGAGCACAAACTGGAGAAGTGTTTAATTGAGAACTAACTTTAGCATGAGGAGCCAGAGTGATTTTGATGATTAATAATGGGTTAATCTGTTTAACTGTCAGGAAGAGTATGGCCATTATGTTTAAGAGTCAAATTAGAGTAAGATTTCTTGGCAAATAACTCTGCTTTATTCTAGGGAGAAGTAAAAAGATCAGACCCATGAATTAGAGATTAAATGCTAGACTTACTTTAGTTAATGACACTGTTGAAGACAAACCAAAAGTCTCTAGAACCCAACATCTGAGATAAAATACAAGATTTAGTAAACTAAGAATAACAGAGCTTAACATCAGATAGGACCTTTAAATAATAATAGGACATTTTTTCTTAAAAAAGATGTTCTTGTAAAAAAGATGAAAAAAATCGATTAATGTTTAGTAAAGCAACTGCTTATGTTGGTGAAAAATGTGGTGTAGAATGAGACTTGACTTGAAATTGAAGAGAAGTATTAAAAGCTTCCAAACTTTTATTCCAGAAGGAATAAAAGCTTCCAAGATGCTCTTTATGCATGCATATCAAGGATATAAACATATATATTAGCTATTTATTTAGATGCATGCATACAATATCCTTTCATTGTTATATAAACTTTAGTATTTTTATAGTGTAGTATTTGCCGAAAGAGAAGATGATCAGATGGATGTGTGGTATGACTCTAGTAAGACAAGAAAAAGAGGGATAATCTTAGATTAAAAAAAAACCTTGTATCGAACAACACTCGTTAGAAAAGATTAAAGTAATTTAGGTATCAGCATGTAGAGAGGTAGCAGCTTTAGTAGAAAATAGTAGTGGTAGAAGTAAGAAAACTTGAAGAGGGTGTCTTACATACTGATAAATGAGCTTTAGTTAACAAAAAAAAATGCTTTAGATTGTTTATATTAGAGAAACAGCATAAAAGAGGAAAGCTAAAGCCTGATGATGATAATAATGATGATGGGGATGATAATGATAATCATCATCTTTATCATGATGATAATCATCATCATGATCATCATCATCAGGCTTAAGCCTTCCTCTTTTATGCTGTTGATAATGATGATGATGATGATGATGATGATGATGAGGTCGTCAAGGTTCGTGTTTCAGAGTTATAGAGTTGAGAGAAGGTTATAACCACTATTAAGTAGCCTCCTCATCTGTAGTGGCTTTCTCAGCCTTGAGGAAGTGAATTACATTAAAAAAAATATATATATATTATTCTAGGCATCATTTATCATTCTATACAGGTTTACATCTACATCAGCCTATAGATAAAGAAGAGGTGCAAAGCTTATCAACAGAATTATTTTGCTTACCCTTAAAATCTTTGCCTTCTACGAGGCAGTAGCTGGGTGCAGTAAACATTTGCCCAAGATGAGTATTCAGGCTTCAGCAGGAGCAAATAAGTGGAGCTGCTACAATTAGCCTGTCTTAATGGATTTTGTGAGCTACAGGAGCCACCAGCCTAAATAGTCTTGCGCTGGCTTTCTCGAGAAATTTAAATTATTATGTTTTGATGATAATTTTTGATATTTCCACTAAACTTTTATTTTGTTCCTTCTCCATTATGGGGATAGTATTTGTTTTTTTAGCAATAAAAAAAGTCAGAAAAATATGCATTTAAAAAATATTTTTATTTTAACCTGTTTTTTTTTTTTTTAATTTTTATATTATAATTTTTATTTTATAAATTAGTTATTAAGTAAATACATGATAATTTAAAAACATAATCAATCATTTTAATAAAACAACAATATAAAAATACTGTTATACAAGTTGATATCGTTTTATAAGAATAATTGATTGGACTTCTATGTATTATTATAAAATTCATTCATTTTTCTTCTTCCTAGTGATTAAAAATGTCATCGAATATGAAAATTTTGATATATAATATATGCAGGAAGAGCGACAAAATGTTAAAAAAGACTTTTGTATTTAAACTTTTTATAAATGAGTTAAATAACTTGTAAAGTTAAGATATTGCTTTTTCCAAACACTTTTTTGTTTCAATTTCTTTACTCTTGAGTAAACTTGTTAAACTTGAGTATGTTAAATTTTTTTTGCAAAGCATGCATATAGTACATGCAGGTAGTACTGGGTTACATTTTGCCAGTAGCCAGAAAGTTAAAAGAAGTCACTTCTGTAAGAAGTACTTTGAAAACATTAAAGAAGAGATTTGGAAATACATTAGGTAAAACTTTACATCTAAAAAAATACTGGAAATTAAAGTGAACATATATAGTTTCAATACTAATTGGTAACTGAACTAGGTTTCGCCTACTAAAGCAAGGCTTTTAACACAACATACATATAGAGTTAATAATTGATTGAACTTCTGTCATCAGTTTAGCTTAGATCTATCCTTTGTTGTTTTAAACAAGTTTTTTCAGTTCATGTTATCCATTGCTTCAGCAAAAAATCTTTTATTTTTTCAATTTCTACATCAAATTTTCCTACATATTTATTCTAGAAACTTGTATTTACTTGAGAAATCATCCATTACCTCAATAACTTTGTTTGGTTTTTTTGTTAATTGGTTACTTGCTTTGCTTAACTCGTTTTTACATGTGGGTTCATTGTCTTTAAGAAACTGAGTAACAACCTTCACTAGTCTAGATTGGTTATTGGACAGTTAGACAGTTAGATTATTTTTCCTTACGTACTTAATGAATGTATATATGTATGTAATTTAATAACAAGTTAATTGGTGGAAAAAGGAGAATAAAATGGAGATAATATATTAAATGAGCAGAAATAAACAATTCTAAAGAATTTTTTTTTAAATAGTGTTGACATGTTTAACAAGTCTGTGAAATTCCACAAATAAAAGTTACAAAAATTAAATTACAGGAAGTCATAAAAGTTAAAACATTTATGACTTCCTGTAATTTATTTTTTGGTATAAATTGAAGTTTATTAATGTGAGTTTTCACTTCTCATGAGATTTGATGAAGTATATATGTGTGTATATATATGGACAACTCAATGGCGGAAAATGAAAAAGTAATCAAATTTTATTCTCTTTTTTGTCAACTTTTAACAAGTTAA
The DNA here is from genome assembly GCF_038396675.1 of Hydra vulgaris. Taxonomy (NCBI): domain Eukaryota; kingdom Metazoa; phylum Cnidaria; class Hydrozoa; order Anthoathecata; family Hydridae; genus Hydra; species Hydra vulgaris. The sequence continues at coordinate 6,423,321 of NC_088932.1, read as the reverse complement.
TATTGATGTAGTGACATGAAAGTTTATTTAAAATATTTAGTACTATAATGAATTTATTTAAAGGGATCCCAAACCTCTGAGACATGATGTGTTCATATTGAAGAGAATGGTGAAAAAATATGTTTGGGTTAAATTTTTTTGATTAAAAGAAAAGAATAAATGAATACCAAGAATAACAAACTTTTTTAATTTAGTCGAAGCTCATCTTCTTTGTTTTATCGTAGGCCTAAAAGTCAACATAATATATGCCGCAATCTAAAGACTTGATAATTTATTCAAGCGTGTTTTATTCCTAAGAGTTTTAGTACATAGCATTATGTACTAAAACTCTTAGGAATAAAACGTTTTTAATAACTCACGTCACATTTCATGTAACATGAGTTAACAAAAACATGATAAAGTTTTTTTTTTTTTTAATTTAGTTAAAAAACTTGTTTTTTAATAATATAATAAAAAAAAAAAAAAGTTTATTTTCCTTAGCCAGTCGCCTCTGATTAATTTTTAATTATTTTTTAAATTTTTATAGAATTCTCAACAGCTTGTGAAAATTTCCAATACAATCTGTTTTACTGATTCACAGAAATCTGACCTAACAGCTGAAACAATTTTTTTACCTTGTTTTCTGCATTATGTAAGTTAAGTGGCATTTTCAGTAATAAGTTCGTCTTTTAAGAAATGAAGTTGCTCCAAAAATGACGTATTTTATTAACATAGCTACAGGTTCAACTTTATTTTCTGTTTAGTATAAAAAATAAAATGCTCAAAAAATGAAGTTTATATATAATACTGAAATTATAAAACAAATGCACACAAAGTATGATATATATATATATATATATATATATATATATATATATATATATATATATATATATATATATATATATATATATATTATGTAAGCTCAGTTACTGCAAACAACTATTGCAGTACTGTCAACATTCCTATATTAATGAATGGCAACCCTCTCACTGAGTTTTCATCTTTACGCCTTCTTGGATACCATATATACAATCAATTGCTAAGTTAGCATCTTTTCTCTTTATCGTGCTCACCATTTTCTCTCTCCTGATTCCATTTTCTACCTCTACAAATCTCTTATTCATCCCTGTATGGAATACAGTTGTCATATTGGGGCTGGTTCTTCTAATGATGCTCTTTCTCTTCAAGACAAGGTCCAAAAATTCATTTTAAATATAGTTGAACCCGCTCTATCTGCTAAGCTTGAGCCTCTTTCCCATCATTGTAAAGTTGCATCTCTTTCTCTTTTCTACAAATACCATCATGGTTGCTGCTCAAAGGATCTATCATCTCTAGTTTCATCCACTAAAACTCATTCTTGTTTGACTCATCATTCAGCAAAGTCTCATTCTTTTACTGTATCTGTCCCTGCATGCTCTAAAAACTTTTATTCATCTTGTTTTTTTTTCCGCGCTTCAAACATATATATATATATATATATATATATATATATATATATATATATATATATATATATATATATATATATATATATATATATATAACAATGTTTGCATTTAAGCAAATATGTTTCTATAACTGAAATTTTCACAAGATTAGTTTTTGCAATAATTTTTTTTCTTTTTAATTTGTTCAAATTAACTTTTTCGAATATAATAAATTCCATATCGTAAGAAGTTAATTGATGATTAAGTCAGCAAAGATTAAGTCAAGCGAAGCTATATCGTCATCATTTTTTACTATATAATAAAATAAATAGATTTATATTGAATAGATTTAGAATTTATATTGCCATACAGCACTTCAGATAATGTGCATATTGGCAATACTTTCACAAATGAAGTAAAGCCCACCATTAAACCTATTGTAAGTTATATCATAAAATGTTGGATAGATAAAAAACTTGAAAATGTTAAAACACGGTGATCTTAAAATCATTGTGATTTAAATGTTCATAAAGTATGTAAACTCAGATAAGGGAGAGAGGCTGCAAATGACATATATGAGATTCGGTGGCAGGTGGTCGATTATAAAAGTAAGACGACACTAAGTTAAAGAAAATATAAAATGTTGGATAGATAGGTTAAAAGCATAGGTACTTTTAGGGAGGTAGAGGGTACTCGAAAAAGTGTATAGCAAAATGTGGGGGGAGGGGTGGAAAGAGTTGAAATAAAAGTGTACATACTTTATAGATGACCCCTAAGAAATAGAAGCTTTTCATGCTGAGCTTGTTTTTGATATGAAAATAAAAAAATTTTCTCTTAACATAGCTTCTTAGCAAAAAATAAGAAGGTTCTTAGTATACTCATAGCATTTTTTTCTAACAAAATTAGTAAAAATGTATTAAAACACTAAGCATCATTATATTTGTGAGCAGAAGATTTTAAGTGCAAAAAATATTTAGAGGTTAGTAAAATTATCAAGACATGCCTAAATATATTTAGTAAACTTCATGTTGAGCAATCATTTAGCATGATAAACACAATTGTTAACAAAAATCTGTTACAAAAATAATCGCAAAACATGAACTGTGAAGAATAGTTAAATAATCTATTATTGATCATGCAAAAAATTGCAGAAAAAAAAGCTAGCGAATGTTTTACAACACAAAATGATAAGAATAAAAAGTATTGATTTCTGAACTGTTGTCTGACATTTTATATTTAAAAAGTAAATAAATGTTTACGTTTCGCAGATTGTTTATGGTAAAACTGAGAAAATATATTTGATTTTAGAGAATTTTAGAGAAACATAATAATTCAGGAGATTTTAATTACTTAATTTATCTCTATACTAATGTTCCAAAATTTACCCACATACCTTTGTTAATTTGTTGGCCGTAAAATTTTCCGGGATTTTCATAAAAATAAATTTTGGGGATTTTCATAAAGTCAAAAACTTATCTATGATATATATATATATATATATATATATATATATATATATATATATATATATATATATATATATATATATATATATATATATATATATATATATAAATGACTTATTTGTTTGCATTTCTTTTCATTGTTTAATCAATATCTTTATTTGCTGTTTTATTTTTACTGGCTAGAAACGTTATTAGGCCTTTTTTTAAAGCGTTAAATGTAGAGCGATTTACATACGCCTTAAGCGATTTAGCATAAGCAGTGAGTAATTTCGGTTAAGCGACTTTTTATCATTTTTTAAATTTTAAATTATTCAATTATCAATAAGATAATATAAGTGATTAATTAAAAAAAAAATGAATTACTTCTATTATCTTAAAAGTCACATTAACTTTTTAATGATGTGTTTATGTAAAAATATATGTTAGAAAAGTTTGAATGACGTTTATATAAAAATATTTGTTACAAAAATTTGAATGAAGTTTATGTAAAAATATTTGTTACAAAAGTTTGAATGACAATTATGTTTGATATAAGCGCTATTTACTAATGAAAAAAACTCAAATAAAATTAAAAGTTTATTTTTATTTTCTTTTTATTTTATTGTAATGATTGAATTTTTAGGCTTAAAGCAAAGATCATAAAAACATAATTTAATTCTGCTAAAAAGTATATGATTTAATTTAAAACTAATTTAATAAAAATATATAATTTTATTCTGAATAAAAAAATATATAATTTAGTTTTGATTTAAAAAGTATATTTAAGTTTATTAAAATTAAAGTTAATGCTGAGGTTTAACTTAGCTGTCAAGTTTATTTAAAAATGTTATTCAATATTGAAGTTTTATTTGTTCTTAAAAAAAAAATTAGCTCATTTTTATCGCAATTATTTTTTTGGTCTTCCTTCCTTAACATTTTTTTTTTTTACTCAAAATTAAATTTTAAATAAATGGCTGCATCAAAAATTTGCACAAAATGTAAGTTAGACCTTTTTTTATATTAGGCAAGTTAGATTGCAGCGAATGTTTTTTAATAAACAATATTAAATATAGCGATATAATTTTAATAATAAAATAGCGAACTATTAAACTTTTAATAAATAAAGGAAATAAATTAACGTAATTTTTTTTATATGTTACTCTCAAATTTTTTTAAAATAAAAATTGTTTGTAGTTGCAGAGCCACAATTGAAAAATTTAAGAAATAATCATTTTAAAAATTCAAAAATTGAACATATTTTAATTCATTTATGCAAATGTCGAGAAAAGAAAGAAATTTGTTAATATCAATTGTTTTTAAAAATACAATATTAAATTTAATTATTTAATATTAAGAAAATTAAAATAAAATAAACATTCCTTTATAGTAATAATGAAAAAGTTGTTAAATAACATTTAACTCATTTTGCGGTAATTAATATTATTACAGTAATTTAAAAAAGTTAATGTCTTTAAAAAATAAAAAAAGATAAAGAGAATTTTATGACATTAAATATTGCGTTAAGCATTTTTTATTTAATCAAGGCCTGCATTATATATTATAAACATTAGAAAAGTATTTTATCTTGGTTTAAAAAGAAGTTTTAATATGCAATATTTTTATCTTAAATATGTTTGCTCAATAACATCTTTAAAATGTTTTAATGAATGTATTTAGGCAGTCGCAACAAATGGAAGCGTCTTCATATGGTACTTAAGGGGGAAGAGCAGCAACTGCTCTATTTTGAAAATGAAAAAGTATATTTCATGCTGCATTTCTTTTTTTAATTTGTTTATTTTGCTTTGTTTTATAGTTTATTAAAAAACCACAAAAATGCAACTTAATAAGCTGTTATGTTTTTTATTTTTTAAATAAAAATGAAAAGATTTTTAATTTGCATACACTGATGGATAAGTAGAACATGCAAGAAGTGCTGTTATATCAACTGACAAATAGGTAGAACTTGCAAGGAGTGCTGCTACATTTACTGAAAGATATGTAGAACATATAAGTGCTGCTATATCAACTGATAAGTAGGTAGAACATGCAAGAAGTGCTGCTACATTGATTGATAAATGAGTAGAAAATGTGAGTAGTGCTGCTACAATGACTGGCAAATAGATAGAACATGTGAGGAGTACTTATGCTCTTGTTGTGATGCAACCTAAAGTTAAAAAACAAGTTTTTATATTAATGGGTAATTAGATAAGATTGGTAACTTAGCATACAGAGTGGCATTTTTTTTAACTAACATTAGTAATTGAATTCATTTTTTTCAACTAACATTAGTAACTAAATTCATTGACTGAGAGTTTTAATTTGGGTAAGAAATTTATTAAAAAAGTTTTAAAAAGTTTTTTTAACTTTTTAATTTTTTGCAGGTCTAAATTAATTTAAAAAAAATAAAGAAAAGAAAGTTTATAATTTATGGTAAAAATTTAAGACGACAATGCAAGGGTATATATATATAAATATATATATATATATATATATATATATATATATATATATATATATATATATATATATATATATATATATATACACAGCACTCCTTGCATGTTTTACATACTTGTCAGCCAATCGTTTTTTGTGGTTTTTTAAAAAATGATAAAACTTAATTAGTTTTTTCAATTGAATTTAATGGTTTTTACACAAAGTTTACGTAATTTTGTCATTTTTAAAGACAGAATCATTGAAAATTGTTATTTAGCAGAAACTGTTAGTTTAAAGGCCAAACTACAGCAGTGGTTCCCAACCTTTTCCAACTCGTTCCCCAAATTATATATCATAAAACCTTCATGGAACCCTTTGCCTTTAAAAATTATTACAAGGTGAACATTTTAATTATCTAATTTTTATTCGTTAGGAAAATATTTTATTTAAATTATTTTGAATAGACTAGACTATCAATGACACAAAAATATTTTACCTTATTGTTAATATATGATACAAAAGTAGGTCATTGTGAATTCATGCACTGCTTACCAGAAATTAATATCTGAAAATTGGATTTAGTTTTTGATAGAGTACATCTAATATCTGCATAGATATCGAGTCTATTTCTTTTTTTAGTTTTAAAAGGTAGCATGGCTGAAACCCGGTTTCACGCAAATAAGAAAAAGGAATAAGAGCTTTAAGTGCAATTGATGAACACAATGGATATGAATTCCTCATTTACAATCAGATTTAATGGTGTTATTATGATTTAATGGTGTTATTATGAATTTAATGGTGTTATTATGAAGTGATCTTTAGCTGTGGTATCATTCTTTAGCATTTTAAATTCTTCTTGTGCTTCCTCTTTCACATTTTTTACATCACAAGAAAATGGTGATATAATAACTTCACTGCTTAAAAAGTTCACATCTGGAAAATAGTTTTAAATTCATTAATCAAATTTGATCTAGGTGACAAACTATTTTTGTCTTAATAACTTCAGCAAGCATTTTACTTCCAACTACACTATTTAAATTATGAAATAATTTAAATAGTGTAGTTGATCAAATTGAATATATATTATTAATTCTAGTCTTATACAGTTTGAGCTTCTCAATAATTTCTTCAGTTTATCAGAGTGTGTAATGACATAAGCGTTTTTTCCTTAAAGTTGCAAGTTTAACTTGTTAAAATGACCCACAATGCCCACAAGATAACCAGTTGTTATTTCAAAATTGTCAAGTTCAAAGTATTCTACCAGTCCACTTTTTATTTGACATAAGAATTCTTTCACTTCATTTCTAAGCTTGAAAAATCTTTCCAAAAAATTTCTAACAAAGGGTCATCTCACTGAAGTATAAAACAATAACTTATTTTGTTCAGCATCTAGGTCAGAGTAAAATTTTGTAAAAAGTTGAGTGCTAAGAGCAGAAGATTTTAAATGATTGACCAATTTGACTAACTGATTAAATACAGCTTTCAAACTTTTACCTGGTAAAGCTTTGATTGCCAAAGTCTGTATATGAATGAAACAGTGTACACCAACTGATATTGGTGCATTCTCTTCCATCCTAGACTGCAATCCAGACTTACAACCCATCATTGCAGGAACTCCATCAGTAGTAATCCCAAATAAATATTTTAATTGTAATTGATTGTCATTGAAAAACTGTTTTAAAATTTCCATAATATCAGCATATCACCTATCATCATAATACCACCTGCTTTTTTTTTGTTGTTTCAAGGAAAGAAGAGAACTAAAATTCTTCCTTTTTTGTTTTACAAAATACAATTAGTTGTACCATTGAACTTACATCTGTGGACTCATCCAACTGAATAAGAAAATATGGTGATTCTTTAATTTTATTAACAACATTTTCTTTAATATTTGATGAAATGTCAGTTAGCCTTCATTTGACTGTAGTATTTGATAAAGATATATTATTTATCTTTTTTACAGCCTCTCCATATAATCATCTAACAATTTCTTTTGTACATAGAAGTATAACTTCTTCAGCCAATGTGTAAGCTTTTTTATTCTGTGCTATTATATTTGAAACTTTATAAGATGCTTCTACTATATTCTTTTGAGTTGGGTGAATAATTCCAGTTTGTCCAACTTAGATTTCCTCAGTAATTAATATTTTCTTTTGAAAAGTACTTTTTGTTCAAAGATCAGGATGGCACTTACTCAAGTGAATAGCAAGCTTTGAGGGTTTCATATTTTTATTTCCTCGTACTTTATAACAAATAACGCATTGGATAGCTGATGGTTTTTTTAAGCATGTAGGTAAAACCATATCTTATAAAAAACCAAAAAACCATATCTCATATGACTGATTCCATGAAAGGTAAACCAAATTCACATTTTTTATAATGCACAGAAAATGAAATATAGTATTTTATTTTTTGCACAAAACATACTAAATTGTCGTAAAATGTAGGTGCTAATGTATTATGATTACCCTGATGTTTTTTTTAATACAGAAGACCTGCAACTGTGGTAAAATATAAGTTTTACTTAAATGAACACTAATCTTTTCGACTTGTGTTAATAAAACTGCTAGATATGTTGAGTGATTATTTTCTCAAGAAATATTTACCAACACAGATGTGATAGTATTTAAGTAAAATAAGATAGCGGTCCGCTGTCTTAACTTTAAAAATATTAATGTGATTCCTAGTAAGTCAATAAGTGGTAACACGTAACGAAAACGCAAATTTTTTAATGCTGCACAACTAGCACATTGTTTTTAATATCATGACTTAATATTATAAACAAGTTTAACTAGATGCTTCATTTAATCTTGATATCATGTGGCTTTGATTTTAATTGCCTTTTAAATTTATGATAATATAATTGGGTAATCCACCTAACGATAATTACTACCACATATCGATGAATATGGAACATCTATAAATAAATATGTATAAATAGTATATACAAATACTATGAATCTATTTATAGGATTTCTTAAATTGGCGCATTTAAATGCAACTTCACATGATTTGCAAATTTTCTCAGCATTTGAATTAAACGAGCATGTAGGCAATGTATTCATAAAGACATTCCTTAATTACACGTGCATTTATTTACTTTCTAGTTGCATTTACAAATATTTTAACTGACGTAGGTTCACAGATTATTTTAACTGACGTAGGTTCACAGAGACTTGCGCTTCGAACTTTATTTTGTACGCGCAAGTCTCAACGCAGTTCAGTTTCTTATTTTGCCGTGTTAATTTGTTTTCTTTTTTAATTTTGATGGAAGCAGGAAACTACGGGCCTTGACTTCTACAGAAAGAATTAAAAAGTTTAGAATTAAAAAGAAAGAGGAAGATCCACAATTTCAAGTTCGCAAAAATAAAAGAATTGCACAAGTTCATGCTGCGAAATTTGCTTAAATAACAAAGAAACAGTTAACTGAACATAGGCATAAAATAGCTGCAAGGGTGGCGAAATGTAAAGTTAAGAAAAAGGAAACTATGAAATCTACGGTAACGTTAACGTAAAGAGACGTTAAGGTTAAGGTAAAGAGAACTTTTGGGTGAGTCAAACACGACAATTACGCCATCTTCATTTTGTTGTCCGCAAATGCTTGAGAAAGCTGTAAGACATTGTTTCAAAGCTTTACCGCTGTCTCCCAATAAAAGATTTGCAGTACTTAAATAGGTTGCTGAAAATGTCGGCCTTAAAATTGATGCTTGTTTAAAAAATGCAATGTGGAAGGTTTGGAAGACAATATTGAAAAACTAGTAAAAGACTTTTACTTTCAACCAGACATTGTTTACACTATGGCAGGCATGTCAGATACAATGGCTGTTTGGAAAAATGGAAGAAAGGAAACTTTGAGGAAGTATTACTTGACTATGTTCCTCCGTGAGGCATATATGTTATTTCTTGAGAATAATAAAACAATTAAAATTTGTTTTTCCAAATTTTGTGTTCTCTGTCCACCTAATGTACTGCTTTTAAAAATACACCAGCTTATCAGTGTAAATGTGTGATGCATGAAAATTTAATACTACGTTTGAGCGGATTGGGCATTGTGTATAAATATAATTGGTGGGATGATATTTTTTGTTCTTCTAGTGCATTAGATATGTCTAAGTCCTGTTGGAAAAACGAGTGTAAATTATGTAAAAAAGGCTTTAATATTAAATCTAACAAGAACATGGAAGACATAGCAATTTGGTACGAATGGATTAATGAGTACGTCTAACGTGACGACATTGCTGAATCCAAGATACCCCCTTCCCATGGAAAGGGGGTAATTGATGCAATTGGTGGGAAAGCAAAATATCTTGTTCGTCAAAAAATTATGTCAAAGGGAGCTAACACCATTGTTCAATCATCTAAAGATTTTGCTGAATTGGCAACCATGTTAATGCCTAAAACAATAATTTTTTATTTTCAGCAAGAAGAGATTGATAAGCTAACCAGCGAATTCAACCCATGGAGTAATGTAAAAGATGTTGAAGACATAAAAACAATTCATTGTGTCACAGCAAATCAACGCGGCGAAATCATGCTGCGGGAAACAGCTTTGGACAAAATAAAGTGCATTATTTTATTTTCAGATTACTTACGTCAAATAGATGAAAATGGTCACAGTTCAATTTTGACACTTTCCGTTGGTGATTGGTGTGTCGTTAATTACAATACATCAGAATTTCCTGGACAAGTAAAAGAAGTTATGTCAAATCAAGTTTTAGTATCCACAGTTGAAGAACATTTGTTTGGGAATTCATGGGTTTGGCCAGCTAAACCTGATGTGACACTTTACGATAACAGTCAAGTGTTTAGAAAAATTGATCCCCTGTCACTTGCTGGTTCAAAAACCTGAATATATATGGTGTTTCACTCCACAGACATTTAAATTTTTATTGCCATGAACGTCTAAACTCTTTAACTACTCATATTTTGCATTTGTAATCACTACGCTTTTGCTATTATAGTTGTAAAATGATTGCTTTTATCAATTGTTTTGCACGCGGTAACACACATAATGAGACTGGTAACGTACGTAACGATGACAAATTGGTAATTTAATCCACTATTAAAATCTTTTCCCCAAATCCACTTTATGATTTTGTTAAGCGGCATCTTTAATAACAAGTTGCACATTTCGGTTTTTCAATATGCAACCAATTCACAAATAAACCTTGTCAAAATTTACTTGTTAAAATTTAAGATGTGTGCAAATAACGCACGTAACGATTTTTGATTTATAATTTGAGATAAGAAATGTTCAATTTTTAGAACAAGTTTTTGAATATTTTTTGTTGTACAGTTTAAATAATATTTGGCGGTAAATTACAATTTCACAAGGCATTATGCTAAAGTATGAACCACCGGTTTATGAGTTTAACTATTGTTCAAAAGTAACTCACATAACGATGGAATCAGTCATATATTCATTTAAATATGACCTTTTTTTACTTACACAGATTTTGTGTAACAGAGTTTTCTGGCATGAATTACATTCTAATTTAAGGTTTGTTTCTTTAAACAGAAAAAAACATTAT
>NC_088932.1:6407500-6410000 GCF_038396675.1 Hydra vulgaris | reverse complement strand
ACATATTTTACATAACTTTATTTTTATCCTATTAGTCTTTTGGATCAATTAAGAGTAAATACTTTCAGTGGTTATTTTAAAATAGTTACTTAAGTAGATTACTTTACAGAAATAAATGGTTAAACGCCAAACCAGCTTACACAACAAAATTGAAAAAAATGAGTTTATACTAAAAAATGATTTACATAATCTTTCTTTGCAAACCACAATAAACTATAAATAAAATATTTAAATGCACTGGGCAGCAATCACTTTTAGTTTGTTTGGTGTAGCGGCTTTTGTTGAAATATTTTAGGCCACATATGCCTACCCGCATACAAAATGGCATCAAACGATTTTTTTAATAAATGACTCACTTCAAATTATTATAGCAATAGCATAAAGGAAAAGGATTATGTTTGTAATTTAGTTTGTTCTGAAATTAAAGGTTTGTTGTTTTTTCAAGTAATTGATTAAATCATTATTTAAATAAAATTGGAGAGTTTTACTGAATCTAGCTGCATTATTTATTTTTAGATGATGGAAATGTTTGTATTTCCTCTACGAATACAGTCATTATTCCAAGTTTTTTGTTTGAAAATTTTAGAGAGCCGGTAGTAAACTCATTTCAAAACTATAAACAATCTACATTGAAACCCAATAAAAAAATTGTTCGAAAGCAAAAGGTTTTATGAGAAGAAAAACATCTCTCAGAAAGAGGAACACATTTCTGCAACACATTTCTTTTCTCGAATTATCTTTCAAAAAAGATAATTCAAGAAAAGAAATGTGTTGCAGGAGTCTGTGTTAGCAGTTGTAAATTTAATTGCAATACAAAAATATCAATTGAACAACAACAAAAAATATTTGATTCTTATTATTTCATGGGTTGGTCATTAAAAAATGCATTTATATTGGGTTAAATTAGTACAACAACTTCAAAAAAAAAGTATACAAAGAAAAATTATATCTTAAAGGAATAAAACTAGAGTTTACTGCCTTCCTGATGAAAATGGATGCGATAAGACTGTATGCTAAACTTTTTTTAAAAATACAATTGACATTAATGATGGTAGCATTACCCTTACCTTAAAGAAAAATTCTAGATGTTGATGTTTTATCTGATAAGAAAGGTAGACACAAGCCTTACAATAAAACTAGTTTTGAGAGTAATTTATTTATCAATAGCTTCATTGAAAAAATTCCATCATATAAATCTCATTATTCAAGACTACAAACATCAAAAAATTATTTATCACTAAGTCTTAATTTAAAAATTCTGTATGAAGAATACAAAAGAGTTTGTAAGAATGAAACAGTGCCTGTTAACCCTGCTTCATTATTTGTTTTTAGAAAGATTTTTAATTCAAATTTTAACCTACATTTTCATTTGTCTCAAAAAGTTTCATGTAAAACATGTTATTCTATAAATATGAAAATTAAATCATCAACAAATGATATTGGAGTTAAATCTTTGAAGAGCAAGTTGGAATTACATCAATAAAGAGGTGAAAAAGAAATAAAAAAAAAAGATATCAATCAAGCTGGCCTGAGTAATGGCACTCAAGGAGTTAATGTTTTAGACATGCAAAAAACATTGCCAGTCTCATGCCTCACTACATTTGTCATTTATTATAAATGCCTGTTGTGGGTATTTAAACTAGGCATTTAATATGAAGTAAAAAATAGGTCACATGTATGTTTGGGATGAAAGTGTTGCATCAAGGTGGTCAAGAAATTTCATCATGCCTTATTGAACATATTTCTTATTTTTTGCTGAAATCAATTAAGACTCTTTTCAAGACTGAAATCAATTAAGACTCAATTAAGACTGAAATCAATTAAGACTATGATAACTATGTACAGTGACAGTTGTGGAGGGCAAAACAGAAATATTAAAGTTGTTCTTGCACTGTTAAACGTATTGTTTAAAGGTCAACATTCATTAACTGATATTAATATGAAATTCTTTGTACCTGGTCATAGCTTTTCAACATGTGATACAGATTTTGCAATAATTGAAAGGCAGAAAAATATCATCAACAAATATTTGTACCAGAGTCTTGGTTAAACATTATAAAAACTGCCAAAAAAAAAATTACATGAGTTTGAAGTGCATCCAATGTCAAAGGAAAAGTTTTTTAGTACTGCTAGGCTTGAAAAAAATATTACAAACAGAAAAAAGTTGATGCACGGTGAAAAGGTTGATTGGCTAAATATAAAATGGATCAAACTCCTGAAAAGTAAGCCCAAAAAAATGTTTTATAAGCATAACTATTCTGAAGATTCAATTTTTGAAGAAGTTGATTTTAACAAAAAAATAAGAGGCAGACCACCTAATAATCCTTCTTATGTAGACCAAGAATTATTATTTCCAGATGGAAAAACAATCACTTTTAAAAAGAAAACAGATTTGATATATATATATATATATATATATATATATATATATATATATATATATATATATATATATATATATATATCTGTTTTCACATTGCGTTTTTCATCACATTTCAAA
>NC_088932.1:6387500-6405000 GCF_038396675.1 Hydra vulgaris | reverse complement strand
ATGGGTATAAAGGCTCTTTTACCCATTTTACCCATTGAAAGTTTCCGCATCTCTGCATTCCGGATTTTACCAATGCCCAATATAAATTATTTTGCAATAATCAAAATTTTTTCGTGCTTTTTTAAAATTTGAATCGTGCAAATTCGATTTTTTAACTATAACTTTAATTAAATAAAGTTAAATATTAAATAATCACTTAAGTACCTTAGATGTGTAAATGTATTGATGGAAAAACTTGATTTATCAAATTGTGCAAAAAATCTGTTTCAGCAGAGAAAAATATTTTTTATGGTTAAACCACACTTACGGAGTGCAAAACTTATTAAGAATTTTAAAAAACCATATTGGTAACTCTAGGAAATTTCTATACTATAATTTTACACTTTGCTACACACCTAGATCTTGAATAAAGTGTTATTATTCCTAATAAGTTCAAAAAAATCATATATTCAAATGTGTAATTGTATGAAATAATATGATGTAAAGCGATTGGGAACCCTAAAGAGGGTTATGTTGTTGTGTTCAAAGAAACTTTGCAATCAGTACCACAAAAGCCTATCAAAGGGATGTATCATTTCAGATATGCTTCAGAAGGAAGCAGTTTTGAAAGCAGAATTAATTTGGTATTTAAATATTGTTCAAAGCAAATACTCTTTTAGATCAAGTGAGAATAAGTCTAAACAATTTGCTTTGATGTTTCCAGATAGCAAAATTGCCAGCGACTTTTTATGTGGTTGAACAAAATCTGGCTATATTGTAACTCATGGTCTTGCCCCTTATTTAAAAAAAATTCTGATAAAAGATCTTACCCTGCAGGATAACTTTGTATGTCTTTTTGATAAGTCTTACAATAAAGTTGTAAAGAAAGGTCAAATGGACTTACATGTGCGCTATTGGAATGAAGAGAGGAATACTGTTTGTACAAGATATTCTAGTTCAGAGTTCATGGGAAAAGCTGCAGCCCCAGATATTCTAAATATGTTTAAATCCCGCATGACTGGTTTGAATGCTGAAAAAATGCTTCAGGTTTCTATGGATATCTCTAATGTAAATAAACTGTTTTTGGAAATGCTCAACAAAGAATGTCATAACAATGAATTAAATACACTCATTGATATTGCCTGTGGTTTACATACTATCAATGGATCCTTATAAACTGGTGCTAAAGCTACAGATTGGAACTTAAAGATATTAATGTCTTCAATGTACTAAATGTCTTCAATGTACCAAAGTCCATCAATAGCAAGTGATTATGAAAGAATAGCTGAGGCAACATATTTTCCTTACATATTTTGTGGCACTCGACGGGCTAAAAATCAAAGTGTTGCCAAGAAAGCAATAGAGGTTTGGTCAAAAGTAGTCTTGTTGACTACTGGAAGTCTTTACCAAAGAGTAAGCAACCTGGACTTGGTAAATCAGGGCAAAACACCAACTTTTAACATCTAAGTACTCAAACAAATAAAGTTTTAGTTCCTTTAAAGTTGAAGTTTTTTGAAGAAATTAGTGGCAGTCTAAATACATTCCTTGGTAGGTGATATTTGATCCAGATGCAATTTTATTGCTTTTTATGTAATATATTTTGTTTTATTAGAAAATTATAGAAATATTCTGAGATATTCTTTTCATATTATTTTTAAAATTTTGAGAAAAAATCACAAAATGTTATTTTCAATCTTGCATTTTTTTTTTCTTCCAGTTTCTTTTCAAACTGATAAACCAATGGCTCCTTTTCTGGTGGTGACTCTTGAAGAACTCTTACGCAACTTTTATGCGAAGTTCATTCGGTTAGATGTTTCTTTTAAATGACAAAACTACAACATCTTTGTTAAAAATAGATTTGTTTAATTACACAAACTGGCTTTCAACCAGCAAGATTAATATTAGTTTTTCATTGAAGGATTATCTGTAGCAACTCAAGAGAAAGACAAAGATTACTGATGTTCAAATGGACAAGTTCAAAAAGGAAATATGTAATTTTGGTGTCTCAATGTGAACTCATATTATTGGGAAAAGCCCTTTGTCTTCACTGGTTGCTTGCTGTCTGGTGTGTATTTCTCCATCGTTTATGGTTGAATATCACAGAAAAGTGTGATTATTTTTTTGACAAACTGTTGATGAACCTTGAATATAAATGTTTTTTTAGTTTATATCACTAAATGTAATGTCATTATTTAATGATTCTTTTTCCATTTAGATGACATTAAAGCTGATATATCATAATCTAATGCATTAAAAAGAGCCACTTGCAAAAAGCAAGAGTTACTAGAGAAGCTATATGTTAAAAAAAGAAACTTGTTGGAAAAAAAAAAGAAATTATATGTTGACCACGATGATATATAATATATATATATATATATATATATATATATATATATATATATATATATATATATATATATATATATATATATATATATATATATATACACACACACATATATATATATTCATTTATAATAGTTTATCTATCTCTATTTAAAATTTATGGAAAAAAGAAAGATTCTGTTTTTAATATAATTGTTTTCTCCTTAATTCTCCTTACTTTTACCTTCAAAAAATTGTCATTCGCGAATGAATCTCCTAAAATATTAGAAAAATATCTCCTTAAATCTCCTTAAAATCCTCAATTTTAGCCCCAGTTTTAATAGTAGGAACCCTGATATATATATATGTATATATATATATATATATATATATATATATATATATATATATATATATATATATATATATATATTTAAATATATATATATATATATATATATAAAATTCAAAAATGTATGCAAATCAAAAAAAAAAATAATTTAATATTTTAAATTTTAAAAAAGATTTATGTCTTTTAAATAAATATATAAATAATAAAAAAGCACTAGAGGCCTTTCACTATTTTCATCAGTAGTGCTATGTTTAATGCTTTATCAAATTTTTTTATATTACTGTAGAAAGTTAGATAATAGAAAAATTAAATTGCTATATTGTAACTATGAGTTACCATTGTAACATTTTTTAAAAAAAAGGAAGTCTCAATTAAATATGTCATGTTTTTGTTTATGTAAATGACTTTCATATGACAACAAATTTTTTTCACTTTTTAATTCAAGGAAAACAAAGAGTTGGAAAAAAGGTTCTATAGTTTTGTTGTGCAATCTCTGGCATTCAAATACATAATTGTCAAATTGGTCTGTAGAATTTCCTGTTCTGCAACTGGAAATAGACTACATTAAACTACATAGACTACATTACGAAAAATACAAACGAAATAGACTACATTACAAATTTTGAATGGAAATCTAGTACTTTTTACGTTATTCCAAAAATTCATAAATGCAATGAAATAATTAAAAAGGTTCAAGAATCTAGTTCTCCGTTTATAGAAATGAAACCTCCAAAAGATTTAAAAGCTCGACCTATTATTGCTGGAATAGACTCACCAACATCACACTTAAGCCAATTTCTTCATATAATATTATCTCCGATTGTAAAAAAACAAAAAACTTATATAAAAGATGATTGGGATTTCTTAAGAAAAATCCCTAGAAATATTGATTCAGACAGTGTAATACTAACATGTGACATTGTCAATCTATACACAAGTATTCCACATAATCTAGGTCTTAAAGCATTACAATACTGGATTGAACAACAGAAAGATTTAATAGCAGATCGATTCACCTCCGATTTCCTCTTAGAATCGGCATCTTTCATTTTAGAAAACAATAATTTTATTTTTGACGACCAAGTATACCATCAGATTACAGGTACAGCCATGGGTACAGACTTTGCCCCAGACTATGCATGTCTTACAATTGGATTTTTAGAAGAAACTTTGCTTTTTCCGAAAATCTTACCAAAATTCTTTTCAAAAGAAGAAGTTAAAAATATTGAACAGTTTTATTTTAGATATGTTAATGATGGTTTTAACATATGGCCAAAAAATCTAGACATCGCCAAGTTTAAAAGTTCTCTAGAAGAACTACATAATTCAATTAATTTTACGATTGATTTAGGTACACAATACAATAAAAACGGAAATATCTACAATGTCATTAATTTTTTAGATGTATCGGTTATTCTTAAAAACGATAAACATATCAAAACAGATATATTTTACAAAGAAACAAATACCCACGACTATTTAAATTACAATAGTTTTCATCCTTTCCACATAAAAAAGAATATACCATATAATCTTGCTAAAAGAATAATTGTTTTTACCTTGGATTATGCTACAGAAAAACTACGTTTAACGGAACTAAAATTATGGTTAAAAGAATGTCTTTACCCAGATAATATTATAGAAAAAGCATTTCATAATGCCAAATTACAAGGACCAGCACCTTTAAAAAAATCCAAAGAAGTTTTTCCTCTGGTAACTACATTTTATAGCAATTTAAACTGCCAGCCTATTTTAACAGAAACTAACCTTTTACTTAGTCTATCTACTAATGCAAGGGTAAAGAAGGTTTTTTCAAATATACATCCAGTAATAGCCTACAAACAACCACCAAATTTACTTAGACAACTAACTTCTTCAAAATTTCATTCTATTTCATCTATCAAAAAAAACGGGTTTATTCAAATGTAAAGATATTTGTTGTAAAATTTGCCAATTATATTTACAAGAAGTTGATAAGTTTGAGACGTCTAATGGAACTATTTGGAATATTAAAAGTCGCATTACTTGTAATAGCAAAAATGTTATTTATTATTTAAAGTGTTTATCATGTAATGGTTTATCTACTTACACTGGAAAAACAAATAATTTAAGAAACCGTACTAATGGTCATATTTCCAGTTGCAGAACAGGAAATTCTACAGACCAATTTGACAATCATGTATTTGAATGCCAGAGATTGCACAACAAAACTATAGAACCTTTTTTCCAACTCTTTGTTTTCCTTGAATTAAAAAGTGAAAAAAATTTGTTGTCATATGAAAGTCATTTACATAAACAAAAACATGACACATTTAATTGAGACTTCCTTTTTTTTAAAAAATGTTACAATGGTAACTCATAGTTACAATATAGCAATTTAATTTTTCTATTATCTAACTTTCTACAGTAATATAAAAAAATTTGATAAAGCATTAAACATAGCACTACTGATAAAAATAGTGAAAGGCCTCTAGTGCTTTTTTATTATTTATATATTTATTTAAAAGAAATAAATCTTTTTTCAAATTTCAAAAATTCAATTATTGTTTTTTTTGCTTGGCATACCTTTTTCCATTATATTGTTTATTATCAATTTTGTAGTTATATATATATATATATATATATATATATATATATATATATATATATATATATATATATATATATATATATATATATACATATAATATTTATATATTTACATCCTAAATATATAAGCAATATACTTATATTTCTTTTAAATAGCTATTTAAAAGAAATATAAGTATATTGCTTATATATTTAGATGTAAATATATAAATATTATATATTAATTATTATTATAAATATATTTTTTATTTAATGTTATGGTTATAACGCTTCTCTCATGAATATCCACAATAAAAGGTACTCATGGGAGAAGCAATATATATGCTATCTATATAGACTAAAAAGATTTATTATGTAGCATATTTATTGCATATTAATGTCATTACTTCATTCAAAAGTTAATAACTTTTTTTGTTGTTATTCTCTTACTTTTTAAACCAAGTTTTTTGGTATATTTTTATTATTATAATGATAATAAAATTATTAATATTAGTATTCATGTTAAGTGTATTTTAAAACAAGTTAATGTATTTACTAAAGGGATTATAAAAATATAAAATGTTAAGTGTTTTAAATTTTAATCCAATCAAAAGGTGCATTTCATATAATCCAATTGTAATATATTCTAAAATTCATCTATGTGAGTTTTAATTAAAAAATCTGATTGACTTTAAATACATTTAAATTCTGTTTTAAAAGTGGCTTGCTTTTTCTAATTGACATTAAAAACAATTTTGTGTATATCATTACAAGTTTTATTTTTTTTAAATATTATACATATATTTAATATATTAAATTTTTTTTTTTACAAAACAGCAAGAAAATAAGTAATAAAGCATTGTTTTATTTGATTTTTTTTATCTGTATCAAAATCGGCCTGGATATGTCGCTGATGTGTATATAACTTTTTTTTCAGACCAAATTGTTTTCAAATTGTTGTGCGTGCATTAAATGAAACACAAACACATTTTTTATGTGCAGAAACAAGTGACTCCAGCCAGGTTGTCTTTTTTGTTATTTGAATAATATTAAAAGAATTTTTAAATTTCCATTGTCATCTTATTGTAGAGTACAAGTATATAGGTGCAAAAATTTGTACCTTTATTTTTTAGTATAAATAAATATAGAGGAGATAAATAGGAAAAGGAAAGCATTATTAGTTATAAATAACTATGGGTGTTAACAAGTTTTGTGATTAATGGTGATCGTTAAATAAGGTTTTATAAAGCAGGTAAAGAAATTTATTCTTACTACAATGGCAATTTTTAACTATTGCAACTGATCTAATTGTGATTAACTCATAAAAATTAATTAAAGGGCATTCAATAGAACAATTTCAAACTAGGATGTCGGTTTATAGTAAAAAGGAAATATTTTTTCAGAACAAATCACTATATCTCTCAACTTGTCCATTACTAAATTGATCTCTATAAGATAGATTATAGATTGATCTCAGAGATAAAGTACTCATCATAATTCTTTTTCTGAGTAAGGTAAGATTTCAATTCATTTGGAATGAGTAAGGTAAGATTTCAATTCATTTGGAATGAGTAAGGTAAGATTTCAATTCATTTGGAATGAGTAAGGTAAGATTTCAATTCATTTGGAATGAGTAAGGTAAGATTTCAATTCATTTGGAATGAATGAGCCTTAGTCAGAATGAAAATAATTTGGAAAACTACAAAAAGAGAATATTTTATCTAAACATTTCAATGGTTGTTGACTTGATGTCTGGACACCAGATAGCAAATGGATACCTAGAATATTTATCAATACTTTTAAATAGATGTTTAAATCTAAAATTAGATGGTCTTGGCTCTCTAAAGGTTTTACTTAGGCAATCCATTTGATTAACTCACTAGCATTTTTGTTGAAGTAGCTAAGTTTTTAGATTTAACAAAATAAAGAATGCAATTGCAATTTAAAAAATATTTCCATAATAGCTACTGCTTCTTATACTACTGCTGAGGTTTAACATTTGTTTTATGTCCTAGACATAAAAGCAACCAAGGGATCATTTTTAATTTGAGGTAACTAATAAGACTTCATTTGATGCATGACATCAACAAAGGCTAAGTTCTTATCAATATAACTCAAAGTTTCAGAAATTTCCTTTTAAGTGTTTGAAATGGTTTACATACTTCAATACTAATTGGAAATAGTTTAACATTAAATAAAGGTTGAACTTTATTAGCAAAAGAACATATGCACTTTAATTAGTTT
The DNA here is from genome assembly GCF_038396675.1 of Hydra vulgaris. Taxonomy (NCBI): domain Eukaryota; kingdom Metazoa; phylum Cnidaria; class Hydrozoa; order Anthoathecata; family Hydridae; genus Hydra; species Hydra vulgaris. The sequence continues at coordinate 6,397,532 of NC_088932.1, read as the reverse complement.
AACAAAGTTCAATAAAATGATAACATTAAATAAGGGTTGAACTTTATTAGCAAAAGAAGGTACATAAATGAACCTACTTTGAGTAGTACAACAAAGTTCAATAAAGTGATAAAATATAAGAAGGAAAAGAAAATAATTCAACTCAATAACCAAGAATATTTTTTAATTGAAACTGAAATAATAGAATTTGGTTTGTTTAATATTAGGCCTCAACCTTGTGAGGTATTTTAAAAGCATAGGCATTTTTAAAAAGTATTATTTCCGCATCATATTTATCCATAGTTTTGGAAAGTAGATCATTAATAACTCCAAATATAATCCTTTAAAATCAGAACAAATTACTATTTGCCCCAAATGCTAAACACTTTTTGACTGATTTTTTAGTTGGAATTTTGCAGTAAGCATTTTTTAAAAAGAGTTTTTTTCATATTTAACATAAGACTTGTTCTGGGAAAAGGATATGTGACTAAATAAGTGTAAAGTTAGATTGTTTGAGAGTATTTAGTGCAGTTTTTTTTTTGGGTTAATTTAGTGACATTTACTAATTTGTATACCTTATTGTATGTATACCAACTGCAATATTGCTTTTTTTTTGAATAAACTTTAATCATCTATACAAAATCTCTTAATTATAAAAATGATCGAGACCAATTTCTCAGGAGTGTTCCTTCAACAATCCTCAGAGAAGTTCTCAAATCTTTGTTTTTAATGCTTTTCTTTTGGTGCAAAAATTTTTATTACAAAACTCATAAGATCTGTTTCTAAAGACTATTCAACAATAAATAATTTTAATAAATTTGAAAAATTCTAGGAATTTCTAATAAATTAAAAAAATTCCAGGAAGGTGTTTTGCATTTTTCCAGATTCTAGTTAAACAATTTAATAATGAAAATAATTGAACATTCATTTATACATAATAAATGTTGAACAACATAAACGAACTAATTTGGTTTCAATTGGATATTTTGGTTTTGTTTAGATGTTTTAATTTTGTTTTTTTGGATTTATTTAAATGTTTTGTTTTATGTTTTTGTTTTGGTTTTGTTTTTAGGTTAGATAATAAGTGGTTTACCACTAAAGTTTTCTACATATTATATATATTCTTTTCATTTTACAACTAGTTTTTTTTTTTATATATAAATCTCCATAAAATTAACTAGGAATGGTGGGATTGTATCACACTTTACTGTGGAACCATGAAAAACAACAAACAAAGTTCCAAAGCTGTGAAAGAATTACGTAGTCTGCAGCTGACTGTCTGTCATGGTCAAAAAATACCTGTCAACAAGCTTCCACATCCTTATTGTATTATTTCACTAAATGATGTTAAAACTTGTAGAACAAAATCACAAGAAGCACCTGAACCAGTTTACAATGAATCTTTTACTTTTGAGTTTGTTTCTAATTTTTTTGTTTGTTTGTTTTTTATTTTCATAGTTTGCCGATGGTCTTTTGTTCACTTATAGTATAACTTTATTTGGTAATGATGCTGGCTAATTTTTAAAAATTTACAATTTTATTTATTAGTGACTTACCAGAAGACATTACTTCGTTTACAATACACATGTATAACAGTAAAACTGGACCATATAAAGATAAAGAAATGGGTAAGCTATTGTAAAGCACAAAAACTTAATTTAGGATTATTTTTTTCCAAAATTGTTTATTTATTTTTTTATGAATAATAAATGAGCCATCTTTTATTATTGTGTTTTTAGTTTTGCTTATTCAGCATATAATAATAATTTTATATTAAGAAAAATTTAACTGGTAACTGTAGGTTTTTTTTCTTCTTTTCTTAAATATAAAGAAAGAAAACTATACAGAAAACTAAAATTAATTTTGCATTTATTATTGTTTTTTGTTGTCATAAGCAAATAATAAGTGTTCATGTATTTGTTTGCAAGCATGAATTACAGACTTATTTGCAATTTGCTCTCAATAAGCAAACAATTTTATTTTAACATTTAGATTTAATCTGCTGATTTAATATTTGTTTATAATATGTCTTAAGATCATGACAACAAAAAGTCCCCACTATAACAGATTATGGCGTTAGAATAATAGGGTTCTATCTCCTTTTTATAATGTTAAGATAATTTAACAAATGTTAAGAAAATTTAACATTTAACACAATTTGTTATATTCTTAAAATTTCTAAAATTTAAAGTGAAAATTTGTTAAATTCGTTAAATTTAAAGATAAAAATATCTAATTTGTTAAATTGATTGCTTAGAACACGTATTATTTATTATTTATTAAGTAATATAAATTGGTATGAAACAAAATAGTTATCTGTAAATGAGATTTATAAGATTCTATCTGCCAATTTTCAAGTTAAGAAAATTCAATTTTTTTTTTTAAATTTATTATATCATTTTTATGTTCAAAGTTATATAATTTTAATATTCATTAAAATTATATAATTTTGAATTTTGATAAACATCAATTATTTTTATTTACATAATATTTGTAAATATTTCTTTTTGTTTTTTCATTGTTACTTTTAACTTTGTTCAATAGAGTTAGAATTTAAAATTTATTTATAAACAAACAGTTTTTAAAAATTAAAAAATTATTGATATAAGATTAGTTACAAAACATAATTAACATTAAAAACATATATTATAAATATAAGTAGCAGCAGCTGTAAAACAATTAAATAATTAAAAATCAAAAGTTTAATTCTTTCAACGTTACAAAATGGAGATGGAACCCTATTATTCTAATGTCACAAGTAGCAACCATCACTGCAAAAAGCAACCACCACAACAGGTACCAAAATAAAATTTTGGGGTTAACAATTAAATTTTAAAAGTTAAAATATTTAGTTTATATAAGAAGTTTTGGTTGATATATTTATGTTTCAGGTAAGGCTACTGTATATTTAAACACAATAGAGAATGACAGAACATTGGATCAATGGTTTGTATTGAGTTCACAGAACCACAAATCAGACATGGGGAGTATTCGCATAACTGGAAAATTTGTGGTGAATTTTTTTTTTCTAATAAAATTCTTAAAAATTTGACTGTTTTTTTTTTTTTAATTTTTTGTTTTACTTTTAAAGTTTTTTAATTATTATCATGTTGTAAATACTAATAAGTTTTCTATTATAAATATTTATAAATACAGTCAAATTAATATTTATAACAATTTTAAACAGCATGAAATTATTATGCAAGTAGAAGATTACGAAAGCCTTCACAAAGTATGTTTTTTTAATTTAATAAAAGGTTATGTTAAATTAACTTAATCTATTTGTTTTTAATTGTAAACAAATATGTATTATATGTATTATTGTTTACAATTAATATGTATATATATATATATATATATATATATATATATATATATATATATATATATATATATATATATATATATATATATATATATATATACATACCTATATGTATATATATATACATACATATATGTATATATATATATATATATACATATATGTATATATATATATATATATATATAATATATATATATATATATATATATATATATACATACCTATATGTATATATATATACATACATATATGTATAATATATATATATATATATATATATATATATATATATATATATATATATATGTTATAACATTTCAAAAAGAATTAATTGTGTAACAATCATTACACCATTCTTTTATTAGAAATTTGTTACATAATTGGTATATTTTTGGTAAATATTTAAAGGGACGCTTCAAATATTCAAATTTGATATGTTTTTAAGTAAAATAAGTCCAGGCATTTTAAATAATTAAATTTTTAAAATTTAAAATTATTTTATTTAGAATAATACGTTAATTAGTTTATAAACTTATAACTAAAAGTGAAAAAACAAAGCAATTATTGAAAGATATTTTTAAAAAAATTACGGTATTAATACTGGTATTCAAAGAACAAATACCAAATCATTATACAAGCAAATACCGGTATTACTAGTTGTACCGAAACTGGTGTTACATGCCCTGGTATTATTTTCATGTCGTCATTTATCTAAAATCTTTTTTTATTTTTTAGGTTTTGTTAAACAAAGATTATCAAATTATTCAATCTCTTGGTGAAGTATGCAAAGACCTTAATAGTCTAGCATATACCCTTCTTCGCATTTTCAGGCAAGATAACAGTGAGATTAATCTTATTCAAACAATTGCAACCAAAGAAATGAATCAACTAGGCATGCATGTCTTTTGTAGCAACTTTTTGTTTTTCGTAAATTTTAACCTCTGATTCTTATAAATGAAAATGCATCTAATTTTTAGAAAAAAAGGAAACTTTATTTCGAGGCAACACATTAACCACCAAACTAATGGATCAATATATGAAAATGATTGCAACACCTTATCTTCAGCAAACAATAAAGTCTGTTATTCTCAAAATTATGGAAAGCAAGCAATGTTGTGAGGTAATTACTTTTTTTTTTTTTTTTGTAGTTTGTACTTTTATTCTTTTAATTCTAAGATTAGTATTTTTGGTTTTCTTTTACACATTTTTAATTTTTAATTTTTTTTTTTTTTTTACACCAAATTTTATTGTAGTTAAATTTTTTTTTTATACTTTATTATTTTGTAGTTAATTTTTTTTTTATAATATATTTTTTTGTAGTTAAATCCATCACAAGTTGAGAAAGGCTCGAATGTTGCTGAAAATCTTCAACAATTAATAAAGTTTTTAGAAGAAATTACGAGCAATATATTTAGTTCAGCTAGCAGTTGTCCTAAGTAAGTTTTATCTCAAAAACTAAAAATAATTTTTAGTTTGTTTATAAAATGCTGTTATAATTAGTTAATGTTGGGTTTTGCTGTATATATTATACACTGTACAATTAATGTTGGGTTTTATTGTAGATATTATACACTGTGCAATTAATGTTGGGTTTGGCTGTATATATTATACACTGTACAATTAATGTTGGGTTTTGCTGTATATATTATACACTGTACAATGGAAAATTGAAATTAAAGCTTCAAGAAAATTTTTGTTTTCTTAATATTATATACTCTCTTGAAAATTACTTCGAAGCTAATAAAGTATAAAATTTTTATTATGGTATTTATGAATGCAGGAAGAAACTTTGACATGTTTTGGTAATGCTGGTTTGGTAGGGTATAAAAAAAAAGCTGGTTTGATAGATAAAGAAAAGTGCCAAAAATTTAATTTAAATGAAAATTGTATTTTAATTAATTTAAAAGTGTAATTTAATTTATTAATTTAGCTAATAAATATCAATAATTTTCTTTATAAATGTTATTATAAAAATAAATTGTAGGTTGTAGACCTGCTCAGGTACAAAAGTAGAGTAAAAAAGGATAGATGCCTAAACTCATCCAAAGGATAGATACCTAAACTCATCCAAAGGATAGATACCCAAACTCATCCAAAGGATAGATACCCAAACTCATCCAAAGGATAGATACCCAAACTCATCCAAAGGATAGATACCCAAACTCATCCAAAGGATAGATACCCAAACTCATCCAAAGGATAGATACCCAAACTCATCCAAAGGATAGATATCCAAACTCATCCAAAGGATAGATATCCAAACTCATCCAAAGGATAGATACCCAAACTCATCCAAGGTATAGATACCCAAACTCATCCAAAGGATAGATACCCAAACTCATCCAAAGGATAGATACCCAAACTCATCCAAAGGATAGATACCCAAACTCATCCAAAGTATAGATACCCAAACTCATCCAAAGGATAGATACCCAAACTCATCCAAAGGATAGATACCCAAACTCATCCAAAGGATAGATACCCAAACTCATCCAAAGGATAGATATCCAAACTCATCCAAAGGATAGATACCCAAACTCATCCAAAGGATAGATACCCAAACTCATCCAAAGGATAGATACCCAAACTCATCCAAAGGATAGATATCCAAACTCATCCAAAGGATAGATACCCAAACTCATCCAAAGGATAGATACCCAAACTCATCCAAAGGATAGATACCCAAACTCATCCAAAGGATAGATACCCAAACTCATCCAAAGTATAGATACCCAAACTCATCCAAAGGATAGATACCCAAACTCATCCAAAGGATAGATACCCAAACTCATCCAAGGTATAGATACCCAAACTCATCCAAAGTATAGATACCCAAACTCATCCAAAGGATAGATACCCAAACTCATCCAAAGGATAGATACCCAAACTCATCCAAAGGATAGATACCCAAACTCATCCAAAGGATAGATACCCAAACTCATCCAAAGTATAGATACCCAAACTCATCCAAAGGATAGATATCCAAACTCATCCAAATATAGATACCCAAACTCATCCAAAGGATAGATACCCAAACTCATCCAAAGGATAGATACCCGAACTCATCCAAAGGATAGATACCCAAACTCATTCAAAGGATAGATATCCAAACTCATCCAAAGCATAGATACCCAAACTCATCCAAAGGATAGATACCCAAACTCATTCAAAGGATAGATACCCAAACTCATCCAAAGGATAGATACCCAAACTCATCCAAAGGATAGATACCCAAACTCATCCAAAGGATAGATACCTAAACTCATCCAAAGGACAGATACCTAAACTAGTAATGAGACTCACTTTAGGTAAAAAAAAAGAAAGTAATTTCAACAGGATTAGAATGAGACATAGTGACACTATGAGCATTTATCTCTTTTCTGTGGCTTTCTATTTGAAAATACTCAATTTAAAAGTGGTTGTAAATATTGCAAGATTAAATAACCTGTCAGAACAAACTAGTGCATGAATGATCTCTTATACCACTAAGCCTATAGTTTTTTCTTTGTTTTTTTATTCCTACCTTTTTATTCCTTAATTTTTTATTCCTTCTGTTTACAAAATTGACAAAAACGTTTTGTATTGAAAGTTTCACAATCTCTAGTGTCAATTATATATATGTATATCTGTTCCTCAGAGGTAGGATATTATCTCTATTTTTCCCAAAAATGACATAAATAATACAAAAGTTGTGAATTAAAATTTTCAATCTAGAGGTATATAACATTATCTCCATATCAGCGTAATATCAATAGTAGCCCTGAAGAATATAACACTTCCATTCAGAGTAAATCTTTGTGAGGTTATAGCATGTGGTAAATGAGCATGACCATGAGGTAAATTCTATAAGTTGTAAAGTTATTTAAAATATTAATCTTTTATAGACAGTTACGCTACTTGTTTTATTGCTTACAAGCTGCTGCAAAAAAAAACTGGCCAAATGAGTCAAACATTGGTACACGAGTTGTCAGGTTAGTAATTTTTAGTAATATTGTACTTCATGGGTAACAGTCATTTAGGTAATGCAGGTGACTGTTACAGTTAATTAAAGCACTGAAGTCTTGTTATGTGTTTTAATATAATAGCTTGTAAAATTAACTAAACTTGGCTTTCATTATTGAAAATAAAAAAAGTAACTAAACATGGCTTTCATTATTAAAAATGTAAAATTAACTTAACTTAGTTTTCATTATTAAAAATGTAAAATTAGCTAAACTTAATTTTTTAAATTGAAAATGTACAACTAAACTTGGCTTTCATTATTGAAAATGTAAAATTAACTAATCGTAATTATGAAATTAGAGTTTAAATGTAAAGACAAGTAAAGAAAGGAGAACTTATTAGAAAAGGCCACTGGAATGCGGATCAAAAAAAGAAGTTAAGTTGCTTTATTAGGTAACAAAGATTTTTAAAAAAAGCATTTTTAATAAAGTAAATATTGTTAAAAACATGCAGTTTAGTTTCAGATCAGGAAAAGAAATTTGGATTTAGTTGATATTGACACAGTATCAACTATTTTTGCTCTGAAAGTAATTTCGTAATTCAGTGAAATCACCTCTACAGAATAATAGTTTCAATAATAGTTTCAGGACAGGAAAAGGAATTTGTATTTGTTTTAAAGATTTCAGAAAAGGTAAGATAGAAACTCAAAGTTAGTTCATTAAAGACTAGTATAGTTCTATTATTTTTTTATTTTACAGCATAATATCAGCTACTTTTGCTCTTATAAAGAGTATTTCAGTGAAATTGCCTCTATGGAATAATCGCTATAATTGTTTTTTAATGATGAAAGACAATACATTTTTATTTGCCCCACTATGGTTTAAAAAAATTGATTTATTCTGTAACTAATCAGAGATATAAAAATATCTCTTTATCGTGTTGGCTGCTTTCTTACTCAGGATTCTATTCTTTATCTTTATAAACCTCAAATCTATCCTTGTATGGAATACTGTTGCCATATCTGGGGTGGATCTTCCAATGATGCCCTTTTTATTTTGGACAAGGTGCAAAAACACATTGTAAACATTTGTTATTAACCTTATTACGCGTCATTTAATCAAGTCTCATCCTTTTGCTGTGACAAAAAAAAATTTTGTTCCTAAATCTCCAAGAAGTCTTATTTGTCTAGTTTTTTCCTCGAACATCTCTTCTTTGGAATTTGTTCTTTTTATTTTGTTTTACTGATTCATTCAATTTTTTATGTTGCTTGTTAATCATTATTTTGGTCTATAAACTTTAATTTTTCTTTTTCAGTAACTTCCACTCTAGTGGTTGCTTGCAGCCTTGTTAGAAGTGTAGATGTTGAGAAGAAATAAAAGGAATTAGGAAACATAGGAAATCTTCTGAGCATTAGACATGTTGGAAATGTGAAATTTTCTTATATAATAAATATTGTTTAAATACTTATTGTTAAGTATATGGAGAAAAAAGATCTATTTCTAAGTAAAAGATAAGTTCAATCTTGTTAAAACAGTCACCAGATAGATTTTGCTTGAATAGCACTTTTATTTGAAAGAGATTCAAATAAAAAGAAAATCGGGTGCAGAGAAGAAATCGGAAAGAAAATAAAGTGTCTGAAGATGTTTTAGAAAACAAGTATATAGATTTTAAATGATGAAGTTATCTTGTCAATAGTTGTGTTGTGTCACATACTTGTTTTATTTACTTTAGAAGCTATGTTAAATATTTTACTATCAGCAGCATTAGCTGTGTTTCTTTCTTCTACGCATTATATGTTTTTTGAAATATTTTGTGTCTGGTGTTTAATTTAGCATTTTACCCTGTGAAAGTTAGAAAAGCAAGAGGATAAATAATGGAAAAACAAAAAATTAAAAAAAAAAATAGTTGCAGAAGAACCTATATATGCTTTTTTTCATTTATACAAGAAAGGACTTAACTTTAGTGTAATAGCTTTAGTGTAACAGGCATATTTGTTATGATGTTTAAAAAAATATTATTGTAAACTATGAGTCTGAATTAAATGCCAAGTAAACAAGATAAAGAAGCCACATTTACCTTTACAAATAGACTGTTTCATTGAGAATCTATGAGTCTGGAGAGGTCATTAGAGGAGCTCTGTAACAGGTAAAGGTTTTTTTTCTGTTACAGAATTATAAAAACTTTATATCGATGCTTGAACTTCAGGTAAAGATGATTGAAGGAAAAAAATATTTAATATGTATTTTAAGTTGCTTTTTCTTTTCAGTGTGGAGTTTTAAGTTGCAAATATTATTATAATTTTATGTCTTGAAATTCTTTTTGGTTTTACAAATTTAAGCTATAAATGGCTTTCGTTATGATAAAAGTAAATGTTTAGAAATTGAAAAATCAAACTTTAAAAATAAATTATTCAATTTTTACCTACTTTAACGCCTCACACCCACTTAACAAATAAAAAAAAGTGAAATAGCCTGTTAGTTAAAAGTTATTAAAAACTAAATAAAATAATGATAATTTGAATTTTTAAACAATATTTTTACATAATATCAAATATAGATGCAACAGTGGTAGATTTTATATCTTATTTTTTTGTTGTTTTTGGAAATCTTCTGCAAATTTTTCTATTAAAAAATATCTTTTGGACTTTAAATATGATATTAATGATTGACAAAATTCTATAATTCTAAACATTTGGAATTACCAAAAATTAAATATTAATTTAAATAACTCAACGATATTGACTTGATGAAAAGTGTGAAAATTGATTTTTCTATGTTTTGTTT
>NC_088932.1:6312500-6385000 GCF_038396675.1 Hydra vulgaris | reverse complement strand
CTTTCTTCTCCACCTCATATCCAATCACAATATATCAGTTGTAGCCAGCTTCAAATCATTGTAATTTTTTGTAAAGCATCCTCTTTTGACATGAGTGTACATAATTTTGCTTTATGTTTGATAGTTACTTATATAAGTTTGGAGTTTGCTTTAAATGTGAAAGTTACTTATCTCAAAAACACCCATTGTCTTACCGAAATATTGTATGTCATTGCAATTTGGTTTCAGTATAGAAAACCAGAAATATAATTATGAATTGAATGGTTATAAATCTGAAACAATCAAATTAAGTAATTTGATTGGTACATTTAACTAAGTGTACTGGTATTTGATTAGTACATTTAATTAGATATACTGTTTACAAAAAAACATAAAATGAAAAGAGCATTTTGCAGTAGTTACAAAATGTTTGGCATAAAGCTAACCATTTTGTAATAAGAAAAATGTTTAAAAATAGGAATACAATAGCAATACAGAAATTTTTTCTAGACTCAATGTTAAGTAAGACTTTGGAATATGTATTGTTCTGTTCAAGAACCACCAGTTGCACTACTCCTTAGTTATTTCTGCTAAACTCGAGCTGTTCATGCAATACACTTCTAATTTATGTGAACACCTGGCAATTCTGCTCAAATTCAACAGAGGATCCAATCAGTAACTTGAATCTGAATATAGATCTTTAGAAATCTTTAAACATCTCCAACCTTTTTATTTAAAAAAAAATGGTAAAAAGGTTGGAGATAATACATTGGTTGTCATAGAAAGTCAAGTGGGATTATATCACCTCCAAGATACCATGATAGTAACAGACATTATGGAATTGTAAAGGATAGAGTTATTGTAAGGTATAGAGTTAAGATCAGTAGCATAGAATAAGATCCTAAACAAATGATTTTATTAACTCTATTCTCTTTAAAAACACCATCAAAGACAAAGTCATTGCTCAGAAGCAGCTTATTGCTATAAAAAGCTTGAAAAGCAAAATGTTTGTCAAATTTAAAACATTACGTAGATTTAAAATGTGATACAATTTGTTAAATATGACATATAGAAGTTTGGCAGAAAATTATCATTGCGTAAACTTTTTTTATTTTTTTATCTTATGAAACGATAGCGTTTTGAGTTATTTTCTGTCAATTATAGACATGAAATATGTAGACTTCAGCTGTATTAAAAGGGAGGTTATGATTGTGAAAGTAAGAAAATATTTCATCCATGTTATCCCAGAGATTACAAGAAAACTTATCAGGCATATGAGTATATGAGTACTATCACTTATTTTTTTTTAACATTAGCTGTTCATACATGCTCATAATAAATAAGTATATCATAAGTCATAATAAAGCAAAATTATTTTAAAGTTACACAAATTCTTTATATTAAGGTCTTTTTTTTTTTTTATTAAAAAAAAATTTTAACACTATGGTACTATAATTTTTTAACAATAAAAAAATGTATTTAATAAAATGATTTGAATATTTTATTCATTTGAGACCTGTTTTTGAAAAAAAGATTTTATTGTTAATATTAGAGGGTTTGGGGAGACATTGTTAATGTTATTTGATGCACCACGATTAACATTATTGCTGTAATTATTTTTTTCGTTATAACAATTGTTATTATTTTCTATGCTTATTTTTTATTTAATTTTTAATAATTAAAGTTTTTTAAATATTTAAATTTTATTTATTTAACTTTAAAGTTTAAAAAATACTATTTAAAGTTAATTAATTTTAATATTTTTTTTTATATTTTTATATTTTGTTTTACACTGTCACCTCGGATTTCACTGTAATTTATTGTTATCGTTATAGAAATGTGATTTAATCATAATTAAAATTAGTTTCACTTGCTCAGACAGTAAAATTGTCAATTTTCACATAAAATGTGCAAATTCTGGGATTGCAATCCCGCATTAATTTAGTGCATGCGAGATCCCGCAAAAACCACTGCAGGATTTGCGGGATTTTGAAATTATTGCTTTTAAACAAAAAAAGTAAATTCTTTTAAACAAAAAAGACAAAAAAGATATAAAGTTAATAGTGTTTAATGTATTTGCGAAACAAATCCATTTAAAAATTTACTAGTTATACAATGCACAATGAAGTGTATACTGAGAAACTTCTATACTATATGCAGATACAATGATCCTGAGTCAGGATTACTTGAAATGTTTTATTGACTGTCTGAGAAACGATGTGTTATTTATTAAATAAGTAATAGCAATTTTTCAACATTTTTATTTTTACTTCTAATATATATATATCTTCAGCTATTAAAATAATTTTCTTAGCTATAAATATAAAAAAATCATTCAAAAATAAACAAATATTTAGCAAAACATTAGTCAAACTCGTTGAAATTTTATTTTGTTTATTAATTGATTATGTTGAAATTTTCACTAATGAGTATGTTGAAATTTTTGGTAATGAGTATATTGAAAACGTGAAATTGAAAGCGCGTGTGCATAATAATAAAAAATATACTTTTAAAAACTACTTTTTAAAAGGACTTTAAAAGTTATTTGCATCAAGAATTTAAAACAAAAGTACCAACTAAGCATGTCGCAAATTAAAACTATATGGAATTATTTTAAAAAAAGTGATAAAGAAGAAAATGCGAAGTGCATGTTATGTTAAGCTATTTTAAAAAATAGTCAAAGATCAACTTTAAGGGTTATTAATCCATTTAAAAACTAAACACAGCATCAATTTAAAATCAAACGTTTTACAATAAGATGGAGATTCAACTTCAAAACAGCATGAATCAGTTGAACTAGAGCCTAAAATATAGATCCACTGCAAAGACAAAGAAGTAATTCTATCGAAAAAGGTCAGAACAATTGACACGTTTTTTGTAAAAGAAATTTCTATGGAAAAAATGGTATCGTGCATGGTTGCTAAAGATGGCTTTACATTTAATAGTTTTTGCATATCTTCAGATTGCGGTATTTGTTTTCAAGGAGTGGTTTCCGGCTTTCTACTTCACCTAATACTATAAAATTGATGGTAGTTAAATTCTCAGATTCTGTAAAAGCCAATATAGTGCAAAAATTTATATCACTAATAAAGCAAAATCAAAAGTTTTCAATAACATTTGATGAATGAACATCACAAAATAGTCAGAGATACTTAAACTTAAATGTACATATGGAGACGAAACACTTTAATCTTGGATTGATTCAAATCTATGGATCGTGTAATGCAGAATATTGTGTCAAGTTAGTTGCAGGAAGGCTAAATAGCTTCGATATTGACCTCCAAAAAGACATTATTGCCATGACCACTGATGGAGCTAGTGTGATGGTGAAAGTCGGTAAAAGAATGTCTTGCTATCAACAACTATATTATGCTCATGGAATACAACTTGCAGTTATTGATATCTTAAACATGAAAAACAAGGAGAAGTCGAAGAATCGTTTACTACATATGAAAATTGTGAAGAAGAAGATGAATATGGTAATACTGATGATGATGAAGTTATAAATAAAGAATATGATTTGACAATAATTTTTGGACCAACCGTCTGCTGAATTGGTTAGCAATTACAAAGATCTTATGAAAAAAGTGAGAAAGGTTGTGAAAATATTTAAAAACTCTCCTGTCAAAAATGATACATATTTACAGAAGTATATCCTACAATAACTTGGGAAAAAGCTTAAGTTGTTTCTTGATTGTAAAACTAGGTGGAAGAGTATTTTTGATATGTTAGAAAGATTTCATAGACTTAAAGTGTGTATTGAAAAAGCCTTAATTGATGTTGGGTCAGAAATTCTTTTCACCCAAGAAGAATGGTCCCAAATTAATGACTTAATTATTTGCCTGGCACCACTAAAACTTGGTCTCAAACTATTATGTTTCTTGTCACTGCAGAACCAACTTTTCAATTTATATTAGATAAATTACAAAAGCAATCATCACTTTTGAGCATAGATTTAGCCGCGGCACTTCGTGAGAAGTTTACACAATGTCGTAATAAGAATTTAAATGGACTACTAGTTTACTTACAAAATCCTAAAAAATATGAACAAGAAATTTAAAAAAATGAAAATACTTTTTCAATGTCAAAAAGAACCGTTATGCATCAAGAAATAAAAAAAATATTGATAAGAGTTTATATAATTGAAAGAAATGAAGACAAAGAAAATGAACTCGAAGAAAAAGAAGCTGTAGATTCTATTAACAATTCCCAAGTATTTACTCCTACAATTCTATCACTGGAAAAAGAATTGGAAAATCAAATACAGAAAGACAAGAAAAGCTGGACAGAAAATGTAAAGGAGATACCAAATTTAGATTCTTTAGACTTTGATAAATTATTGAAGCAGGAAATGTCTGCCTATGAAAGTAACAGAGTAAGAGTCAAGTTTCTAGATATAGCACATAGTTACTTGATGACAGGGTTGTTTTGATTTAAATCGATTGATTTAAATCGATTTAAATCATGATTTAAATCAGACGAATAAAAATCATGATTTAAATTGAGTTTTTTGATTTTAATTATTTTTAATGATTATTTGTTGATTAATCAATTTATAGTAAATTGTGCTAGCTAAATATAACTAATGCATAAGCTACTATTAGTTATAATAGTCAGATGATGCATTATAAAATATATATTAGTCATATAAATCATTAAATTTTTAAATTTAATGTAAGATTTTTATACCGTCTAAGTAAATTTTTTTTTTCATGTTTTAACTTATTGACTAATTACATTAATTTCTGTTTTTGTTACTATTTATATAATAGATATAAATATATTCCTTTTATATAAGAGTATAATCAATTTTTTTTTTAATTACAGTATTCATTTATAAGTGGTTGTTATTTTTTAGTTGAAAATAAAAATAATATAACTAGAAACAAAAATGTCTCGTGCCGGTAGAAAAGAAGATGCAGTTTGGACATAGTTTAAAGAAATACCTGCAAAATTTTGGAAAAAGGGTAGTAAAGCTTAATATAAAAGCTGGGGTGTACAAATGCAAAGTTTGATTGCTCGAATGAGAAACCACAAAAGTGCTGGTAAATGTAATTTTCTGAAAGATGTTCAAGATGACAAAAGCATTTATATTTGTCAGAAAAACTTTAGAAAATATCAACCAGGCAACTGAAGAACCACAAACTAATCAATGTTCTGTTAAGAAAACTGAATCTAGTCAATCTGCTGTAGATAAAACAAGTTTTTTGTGTTAAAATAAAAAAGCAGAGACAAAACCAAGCAGTGGCAAGACAGTGACAACTAAATTGAATTCATACCTTATTAAAACCACTAAATCTGAAAAAGAAGCTATTGATGAGCAGGTAGCAAAAATAATTTATGCTACTAACTCGCCTTTCAGAATGGTTGACCATCCAAAATTGATCAAGATGATCCATTTTTTACGCCCAGGATATAAATAATAGAATCAATATTAGTAGAAAACTTCTAGATACTGTTCACCAGAACAGTTTAACTAGCTGTTCAGGTTTGCTATGTGATCAGTCTGTGACCATGAGTATTGATGGGTGGAGCAATGTTCATAATGAACCAATAGTTTGTGCAACAGTAACAACAATAAATTCAGATATCTATCTTACAGATACAATTGATACTTCCGACCATTCACATACTTCTGACTATTTGGTTGATAATTCTTATTAATTCATTAACAAATGCGAAAAACAATTTGATTGTAAAGTTTGCAGTGTAGTAACTGATAGCACAGCAAATGTGTCAAAAATGAAACAATAATTAGAAACTCGAGATGATGTTATGTGAATGTTCAGCTCATATTCTCAATCTATTGGCCCAAGATTTGGGAATTCCAAACATCAAGAAGCAGATTATTTAAGTTGTTAAGCATTTTAGAAACAACCATTTTGCTGCTGCTACATAGAAAGCAAAAGAGGGGCTATGACTTATAATACCCCAAGATGCCAGATGGAACACATTGGCTGATTGTCTTGAATCCTATCTAAAACACTGGCCAATTCTGTTAACAATTTATGAAGAAAACAGGACAATAATTTATAAGAATATTAAAAATATTATAAATAACCTTGGTGTAAAGTAAAGTGCAGAAGAACTGTTACAAATTCTTAAACCAATTGCTGTTGCATTAGACTTGATGCAGCAGGACACTAGTACTATTGGTGACAGTCTAGTGATATGGAAAAATCTTCAGAGGGAATTAAGTCCAAAGATTAGCCAAAATGCTAAGGAGAATTTATCCAAAAGAATACGACAGACAATGATTTTTTTAGGATTAACAATATTAGCCATTTCTTGGCTAATATTGTTAATCCTAAAAACAGAGGTAAAGAATTAACTGATAAAGAAATAGAGATTGGAATGAACTTTGCAGCATCAAAGAATCCAGATTTTCTTCCACTTTTGGTTAAATTTAAAGCAGAAGCAGCACTATTTCAAAAGTTTATGTTCCATGACAACATTGTTCAAACTATTAAGCCATGCGATTGGTGGAAATCTCATAATGATTGTGTGAATTAGGAATTTCTGAAAGTTCTTGAACTTACTGCAGTTGCTTCAGGAGTTGAAAAGTTGAAAGTAGGAGTTGAAAGAATATTTTCATCATTTGGTCTTGTGCATTCAAACATTAGAAATAGACTCGGAATTGTGAAAGCAGGCAAATTGGTTTTCCTATTCAAACTATTCAATCAAAAAGCATTAGAATCAATGAGTTTAATTGATTGATTGTTTGAAAATTTGTAAATAATCAACATTAAAAAAATTTTTTTCAATGTTTTAAATTAATTTAGTTATGATTACATTTTATTTTTAAAAAATATTTTATTAAAAGTTTATTTTTCCAAAATGTAATTTAAATCAAAAAAATCCAATTTAAATCAAAAAAATCTGATTTAAATCAAAAAAATCGTGATTTTTATCAACCCTGCTTGATGACCATACCACCAACAAACGTAAAGGCCAAGCGAGCTTTTTCAGCTGCTGGTTATATATGCAGTCCTTTGAGGAGTAGATTTAGTGATGATACTTTAAGTAGGGTCTGTTTCTTAAAAACGCATTTCTTACAACAATTTTCTCATATTTGTTATTTTAAAAAATAAATAAAGCTAATAAACATTCTATGTAAAGCTAAAAGATATTCTACATATTTTTGCTTATATTTTTGTTCATTAAATGTTAAGAATTATATTGATTTACAAATGAATTGTGTTTTTTGGCTTTATTTACCTCATCTTATCAATTTAATAAGTTGCATATATTTTTTTGAAATACTTAAAAGAAAAATACAATTGTCATTTTGCTTTTTGTAATGTGCATAAGAAATCTATCAATCCCACGCTGGACTCGCGGGATTCGCACAGAAATTAAAAAATTCCACGCGGATCCAGCGGGATTGCAATCCCTAGTGCAAATGAGTGAGCAAAATTAAATTGTTTTCAAAATTTTACATAGAAGAACTCTTTAGTCTGCTGGAAAATCATTTAAACTGGACTTCAAATTCGTTTAAAAAAATAATGTTGCAAATTTAGTATACTAGACAACATATTGTACTATTTCAATGTCAAAGATATCAACCAGTGCTTTTTGTTGATGAAAATTGACTGGATGTTACTCAGCCTTAATATAATAATATTCGTCAAATAAAAATAACAAAAATATTATTGAAATAGTTTCTTACGGTTTGGTTTGTGTAGTGTGTTGGGTTAAAAAAAATGCCGGATCTAAGTTCAGAAGTCACCACCCGAATACAAGTTATTATCAAACTCAACATTAATGATGGTTATGGTAAAAATATTATGGCTTTTCCTAATGTCATGTGTGGTATTTGTTGTGAATGTGTTAAAAAAAAAAAAGAATCTGAAAATAAATTTAAGAATAGTGAAGTTCAAAAAGTTGTTATTATAGCAATTGTTGAAGATATTTCTTGAAAAATTTGAAAACCTTAGATTAGTGCTAGAGGAACATAATCTTAAAGGTGTAAACTATTTTATTGTTTTTGATTTTAAATGTGCAAACGTATTATTTGGTCTTTCATTGCACACAGGTAAAAAAGCTTGCTTGTAGCATAGTGGCAAATTTGTGCTTGATATAGAAACTCTTAGGACTATGGGCAATTTCGATTCCTGTAATGGAGCATATATTAAAAGTTCCATCAGATTATTCATGAAAGAGTTTGATAATATTGTAAAAAAATGCTTAGTTTAACTTGACAATGATAAAAATACTTTGCTAAAAAATTAAGTTCCTCCGCCTAAGCTAAATCTTCTATTAGGAGCATATAATAGCGCGAGTTAGATGAGATAATAATGGGGTAATAATGCAAATAAAATTTAAAATTGATTGATAAAGTTCAATTTAAATGCAATTTAATGCACCTTACCAACTTCCTGTAGTCCAAAGCTTAAGAAGTTTTAAATTTCTAAAAGAAGCTTGTTTTAGAAGAAATCTCGATTCTGACTCACAACACAAAATATCATTGTTTAGAGATGCTTTTCTATGTCTACAAGAAACAGATACTTCAATCGGAAAGAGACTAACAGTATCATGGAAAATCTACATTATATGTTGCCATATTTTTTCTTTTATAATGCATGCAGGGTGGGGCTTGTAAAAGTATGCAGAACTGTCTGGTAAGGCGGCTCATGCAAAGTTTAAGCCTACATGACAACAATATAAACCTAGTAGAGATCATAAAGATTTTGGAGATATAACATATATAATAGGATATAACATATATAACAAGAGATATAACATTTATAACAAGATTATGGAAATAGATATAACATATATAACAAAGATATGGAGATGTTCTTGATTTTGGAGTAAAGATTATATTACTTAGTGTTATATAAATTTATACTTGATAAAAATTTTCAATTTCATTGAATAGCTTTTTTATATAGGTTTTCAGGAAAACTTTTTTTACTGATGTAAACTAAATCAAAATTAATCTATAAATTTCAAATGCCTTTGTAAAGTTAACAACCCCCTTCTTTTTTTTTTATTAAGGGGGTGGGGTTCAGAGTTTCATTTTCTTTTAACACTTAGCAAGTGAAACTAATTTTAAATATAATTAAATCGTGTTAGTATAATAAAAACAATGTTTTATCAGTAAAAAAGTTCAAGGTGACACTCTATTAAACGTAATATTAATTAATAGGCGTAGTTCCTTTGCGTTTTGTTTGTTCGTGTGATTTTGTGGTGTAATTCTATTGGCTAGTTTTTAATTATATGAATGATTGTAATTGTATGAGTGTAAACTGCAAATTTTATGAGTATCTCTGGGAATCATCTCTCGGGTGGCTTCCAGACGGGTATGGCTACAGAGTAAAATTTTACTAAAAATTATCAAAATTTTGCTGATGTTTTCGTTACACTTGTTATAAATGTTCATGAAAAGTTTTTAATTTAAAAGTTTTTTTAGGCTAATATAAAGATTTTACTGGCGATCGTAGAAGGTGTTAAACGAAAAAAAGAACAATATATGAAAGAATCGAAAATAATTTGTGATGAATTTGCAGTTTAGGAATACTTTTTCAAATTGCATATTTTCAAATTATTTTTACAAATGGTGCTGTTGATGGTATTTATGGTGTTAGATATTTTTCAATGTTATCGGGTGTTTTTACGGTTATCTATCAACTTTATAATTAGTATATAACTCTAAATACTTTAGAAAGAAACTTAAATTAATTATATGTTTTAAAAAACTGGGCGTACTAAAATAAATAAAAGTACTCGTCCTACGATTTGCCATTCAATTAGCATTTTTTTAATGTCTAACTTTTGGTTGTAACGTATAACGGAATATATATAACCAAATATTATGTAGTATATTACTGAAAATATAACCTAGTATATTACATAGAATATGACCTAGTATATATCAAAGATTATTAAGCTGTATTTATTAGATTGGGCTTATGTTTTATAGGTTTTGTGTGCATTTTTATATATTCATTTTTTTTTACTTTTGCGTTTTTAAATTATTTTTTTAATAAGTATGTGAATATAAATTATTACTTTTAGAAATTCTATATTTTCTACTGAGACTGTCATCAAATTGTATTTCGGAATTTATAGAAATGCGAAATATTTTTGAACTTAATGTTAATTTTATTTCTTTTTTATGATTTTATGAGCTATTTTCTGTAAGAACCAAACAAATTCATGAAATTGTGGAAGTGACCCCTCAAAATTGCTTGAATTTTTTATATAATGATCGGAGTAAAGAAAAAAACTTTTTGGGGAAAAAAATGATTCTGTCACTCAGAATTCAGGTCCAAAATTTAGAAATTTTGCTTTTGCCACCTTTAAATTTATTTTCTTGGTAAGGTAAAAAATTGTACACAACTTTTGTAGTTAATATCAGACGTAACCCAAAACCTCTCTAAAAAGCAAAAAAAATTGAGTAAAATTGTGTTTGGCTAATTGCCATTGCTGAAAAGTGCAAAACATTTATTTATGTCAGTTTTTATTTAGAATTTTAATTTTTAATGGAAATTATTTCTTACGATGAAGAGTTGTATACATCTTCTTTGCAGTGATTTGTAACCATATTAGGTATTGAGTCTAAAATTGAAAGAAAGTCATGTGATGTTAAAGGTCTCTCCGTATATTAAGGCTTAAAATTGAAAAAAATGTTAGAGTTTTCTTCTACAACGACCCATTACGGAGAGGCCCTAAGTTTTGTCAAAATATAAACATGCCGAAGTCTCAATGCAACAGCTCCTTACTTCATTAAAAAAAACTGATGTGATTTTGTTACTTGCATGATGTAACTTGAATTAAAAATTGAGTAGCATTATTGCTCATTAAAGTGTAATCCAATCAGTTAAATGTATTTCCATTTAAAATTAGTGTCATTTACAAACATATAGTACCCCGTATCGCACATTTTACTCTTCCGCAGTTTTTCAATGAATAATAGTACGACTGCTTTATAGACTTTTTCAAAAAATGAAAAATCGCAACAAGTTATAATTAGAAAATCTACTAAATATACTACCAAATACTACATCTACTAAATAGATAATCTTTTCAGTTTGGTAGTTTATCTCCTCGGAAAAACTGGCTGGCAAAAAGTATTCTTCATCTGCTCACAAATATTCATATTATTAACTTTGATTCCTGTTGTAATAAAAGTATTAACACAACTTTTTAAATAATACAATTTAGAATTAATGATTTGTATAATTTTTTCTTACCTTCAGTAAACTTTTATAGTTTATTATTTTTTTCTAATTATGATATTCTTTTACGTTTTGTTTAAACTGCTTGTATGCTTTTTATTTTAGACCTCTATTTTGTGAAAAAACAAAAATTTAAAAGCTAATATGCTATGAATAATATTACCTTTACAATACATCCAACATCACTTTGAACCGTTGGAATTGTTATATTATTATATAAGCCTAAGAATTTAACTGCTTAAAATTTTGTAACTGAATCTCTTTTTATTTCAATTTGACCGATAAAGATTTAAGATAACTTTGATGGCATAAACCGATTTTTTGTAAGCAAATGGAATAAGATCTATTTTGTTTTATTAGTGTTTAAGGTTAACTTTTTACACATGAACCAATTCAATACGTGTTTGAGCCTTTCGTTCATTGTTTTAAAGAGTTCAGAAATTATTTAAAACTATTTGAGGCTTTATTCAAATTGTTTATATAAATTAGAAAAAGGAAAGCTTCAAGAATTAAACTATGTGGGACTTTGCAGTTTATATCTAGAAAAAAGGTTTGATATCTGTCATTAGTAGAAATAAATTGTTATATAAATTTTCAAATCATTTTAAAACTTTTTTACTTATTGATTTTGGGATTTCAAGTACAAATAAAAGAGAAATTGCATATTCAGTTGAGATTTTTTAAAAAAAAATCAAACTGGTTGATGTATAGCAACTTATTATAATGAAAATACTTGCACACTCTGTTGAATAAAGTTATTTTTAGAATTTTAAAAATGTAGAAAAAAGGTGAAGCAGTAGTTACTAATACAAGAGACCCTAACCCTAACCCTTCCACACTGGTCCAAATGGTGAACAAAATGAAAAAAATCTATTGTTCGGGACTAAAAATATTTAATGATTTTTTGAAACTAGAATGATATTTGAATTAAATGCAAAAGACTAGAGGTCATTATCATGCCCGGTTAAGAAATGACAACCTTTCAAAGTTTTAAAAAGCACGTAAAAAAAGTTCATACCGCAGAGTTAGATTTTTCACATTTTTTAATTTGAAATATATGCACTAGATTTCCAGTCAAAAATAAAAAAATCTATTATTTGCTAAAAAATTGAAATAAAAAAATAAAATAATATTTTTAATTTTTTTTTAACATTTTAAATAAAAAGCTTCCCTTTCTTTTCATAAAATTGAACGGAAAAGTTCGTTTCCGCAAATAAAAATCCCTTAAATTTTGCATACTTTCTCAAATATCTCAAAAACCGGATATTTGGTAATACTAAACCATATATTATTTGGAAACTACATATTATTGCCTTTAAGTTGTATGCCACATATATTTACCAATCACCCGGTTTTTGAGTAATTTGTGGTTATAAAAACTATGTTTTATTGTTTCTTAAAGCATATTGCACTAGATATTTTATGTAAATTTCTAAAAGACAAAATACAAGGAAACGCTTAAGTTTTATTTTTTCATTTTACATAAACAAAATATTAATGCCCTATCTGATCTAGATATGCCCTACCTCAGCACACGATTTGCATTGTATTTGTCCTTTGTTCCGTTGCTCCGTAACTAAAGGATCAGAACCCACCCAGAGTCTTTTAAAATAACCTTCCAAGTTCGGCAACTGATTTATATTCTTGATAATTTTTCTTTAAATATTCTCAGTTGTTTGTTGTTGGCCCCCATGCCTTCCTTACTCCATGATTTAAGTTCTGTATCGTTATTTAACTCAATTAGCTCCAAGTATATCTAAATAACTTATAAATGTGAAACTATCCCCGGGCATTTCTTGCCGAAGAAGAATGTTTGTCTCCTTACATATGTCTCTATATATTTTTTATATTAATTTTCTGACAAGATGACATAGCACGAATAATTTTAGACAACAAGAGACCATACCGCTCTGCTAATATTCTGTTATGTTTATTTGAAATATAATCAGTAATCAGTTTTCTTTTTTTGTCATGGTAAAGAAGGTAGTACTACATTGCCAGTTGTAGTACTACCCCATTGATCTGATAAATCTGCAAAATTCCACTTGATTCCTGTTCTTTTACCAACTAACTCTTGTATATATTTTTTTTCTATTTCAAGGAAGTGGGTAGTACTGGCTGTCTTAGACTCTGTCCATGCGTGGACTCCTGCAGCCATATGAATCACCACTTTCATGAAGTGGTCAAATCCACGGAGTAATGCATGGAGTACTTGTACAGATCTTACATTAGATCCAGCTAATGAAATTGCCGTTTGCCCATGGCAAACATCATAATCCTTTGGCTTTTTTTGTTAAGGAACCATCTTCATGAACTAGGTCCAAAAGTATCTGCTTCATGGCATCAATGCCTCTATTTATAATGAATCCCTGTTCAACTCTACATATATCTTCATACTGTTTCTTGAATAAATCACAAAGATCACAGTAGGTACCTCCAAGACTCTGATATATATTTGATGCTTTGTCTGTCAAGACTGTTTGCAACAATGTTTACTTTAATACTCAAATATTGTCCATTGAAGACAATAATGAAACCTTCCTCTTTTATTGTTTTGATTTCCGCGTTAAAATTGGTTAAAGACTGTTCATTCTCATGTGGTTCTTTTCCTATTTGGAGCATCAGAGGCCTCTGTGAAAAATCTTAGTTAGGGGATATTTGTTCCCATGTTAACTTATTTCCATCAGTATTAGAGTTTAAAAGTTTCAGAGGGCAAAACATTGCCATCATTATACTATTGGTGTTTACATTGTGTTGCTGATTATACATTTTATGTCCTCCACTGCCATCATAACCAAATTTGATTTCAAGAACTAAATTTGTTTGTTCATTTGTGATATGAACATTTTCAAGCTTAAGAATTTGGGATACTGTGATTTTGATAGACTCTGTAAAGGTAGAGTAAACTCCAATATATAATTCAGGCAGGGGAATGGTTCAGGTAGGGGAAGAGTAATAGAATATTTGAAGTCTTGAACTTCTTTCCAGCTTGGGTAAACATCAATATTGTTAGCTCTCAACATTTTCCTCAGTTTTCTGTATGTTGATCGACCCAGCAGTGAATCACAGCAAATCGAAACAGCTGTCACAGTTGTTATTTGGGTAGTTTTGACCAGCTAGAGGATGAACATCTAGATAATAAGAAATCACAAACCTCTTTCACATCAATATTCTTGATTTCAGCAAATTTGTTTACATTTTTACAGAGTTCTTCTGTTCTCCGAATTTTTGACTTTCAAGAAATACGATCCCATTTTTTTCTCTTTCTTTGCGTATCATTTTCTGAATTGCAGTCATCTTCTTGGTTTATTATATCTTCATTAAATGACTGCAAAATCTATATATGAAATTAAAACATTAAACTTTTTAATTAATATCATTATTAATAAGAAGTTTTATAAATTATATTCACGTAAAAAATTAGGTTTTCTTTATAAATGGTGTAATATCTGCTCTAATTGAAAAATATTCTATCATAATTATGTCATTTTATTATTTAATTTACATATATGTTTTTGTTTACCTCCATTTTTTCCAGCTTTACTAGAGCTTCTTTGTCAATCATGATACGTTTTGCAATAAACAGCAAATATTATATATATATATATATATATATATATATATATATATATATATATATATATATATATATATATATATATATGTATATATATTTTTATATATTTTAATCATATACTTAAAATTTTTCAGTTACAAAAAGTTGTTTTGGCATGATCTAAAACCTTCTTAAAGTAAAGATATCTTTTATATCTTTTAGCAGATATCTTTTAGCAGTTTATTTAATCTGCTGAATATTTAGAATACTATTGTAAAGATGTGTTTGACAAAACATTGTCACTTGGTTGGAAGTTCCATATTATTAAATGCCATCTTGTAGATTTTCTCAATAGGAAAAGTGGAATTTCTTCAACAGGAAAAATCTTAGTGGAATGTAACCATTCTGAAAAATACAGTTGAAAAAGTTTTTATTTGCGTCATACTCAAGAAAGTTGAGGTTAAAATTGCCCACGACCCACGAGGTATACACTTTTAATTGATCTTGATTCGGTTTTAAATATCTTTTTTACGTAATGATCTAATAGTTTTATTGTTCCAGAAGGTAGCCAGTGCATAACGTAGGCAATAATATTTTTTAAGGCTTTGTTTGCGATTTCAATGCGCAACAACTCATAATTGCTTGTAGATGAGCATAATTCTTTTTTACATTCATATGTCAATAAGTTATTTATAAAAATACATAATCTTATCCTGTCTTCTCAGAGTTCCTAAACTGATAAACTACTTTATAATTTTGTAACTGATAATTTGAATCATTCTCAATATTGACATCGTGACACAAAGTTTCGCTAAGACAAATAACTTTAAAATCAATTTTGCTTTTATACAAAAACTGCTTGAATAATTTAAAATTTTTTTGTAAGCTTCTTATGTTTGAGTGCAAAAGTAAGAACGAATTAATATCCGAACCTTAAATAAAGTTTTTCGATTCTATATCATAGTATATTTGATTGAAACTTCTAATTTGTTCTTTATAATAGTTAATATCAGGATCAGAATCTTTATTCAATAATATTGTTTTATTATTTAGAATTGATTTAAATTCAGTGTTTTGGAAAATAGTATTTTGACTAAATTGTAAGGATAAACGTATCAAATAAAAAAATAATAATAATAAATAATAATGTAATTATTTAATTAAGTATAATGAAATATGTTTATTCAAAGGTTAAAAGTAGAAAATCTGATTAAGCCCTGGGTTTGCTTTTTCCTAAAATCTTTCACAATGAGTTTATCGTAAATAATAACAGAATACTTACCATTCTTTCTGTATTCTTTCATCTTGTTTAGTATATTTTTTCTTACTTTACGTGTTTCGCCGGAAAAATCTTCATTTATATATATTCCCAATCCTTTGAGTTTATTTGCTGCCTGTAATACCTTTACTTTATCCTTATAGTGAAGTTATGTGACAACTATGGTTCTGGCCTTGTTTTCTTCATTTTTTCCCGTTCTGTGAGCTCTTTCTATGTTGATATTACTAAGACGTAGATTACTCTCGAACAAGTTTAGAACTTTTCTTTCAGTATCATCCCAATTTTCAAGTTTGTTTACGATAACTCCATAAATCCGAAGATTGTTTCTTCTTAGTCTGTTCTCCAACTGTCTTAATTTTGTTTTACCACCATCATCGAGAACGTTATTATTTTTACTTCTTATCATTTTTTCCAGTTTATTTATTTTTTTTCTTGAATTTCCTACGTGAAATTTTAACTTTCTTCAATATCTTTATTAATATGTTCTAAATTTTTTATTTTTTCGTTAATTTTTTTTAACTTAGCTTTAAATTTTCCATTCTCCTTTTATACTAATGAATAATTTTTTGGTTTTGCAGATTTGACACTTTTAAACGTTGTGCAAACTTATGTCAAACAAAAACCTTTTTGCAAAATATTCCGGTGATTGGAGCCTATGAACAAAAATACCCTAAAAAGTTATTCTCCTCACCCTGAAAGTGAGGACAATGAGTTATTGATTCAATTTTTATTACAATTTTATACTAAATTTAACTAAATTGGCAGGTTTTAAATTTCACGGAATAATCTTTCAGAGAAAAAAGTTATGACTGTTTAAAATAAACAAGCCCCTCACTTTGGAGAGGCTTGAAAATTTATTTAGTCATAACTCTCAAAATCTATAATACTATTCCATGAAATTTAAAGCATGCCAACGTCAAATTTAGTATAGTATAATTAATAAATTCATTTATTAACTCATTGCTCTCACTGTTGGGGTAAGGGGAATAACATTTTGGTGTGCTTTTTTTCCCAGCCTCCAGTCGTCGCAGCTTTTTAGAAAGTATTATCATTTAACATTACTATAAATATACTTAAATTTGGAGTATGGCAACATCTGAATGTGTAAAATCTGTAACAACAACAAAAATCCAATTTGAAATAGTGGAACTTTATTGTTTTCAACGGTCAAATTAGATTAATTAGCATCCCATATAAATAAATTAAAATTTTTTGAATTGTGAAATCATAAAAATAAAACAAGTTCATACAAATGACAAGTTTTCTACAAGTAGAAGTTTAACTTCTTTATGAAGCGTACCATTAGGTAACCTTTTGTTGCAAACAACCTAGTGAGAGAGTATTAAAAGTTTGTACAAACCCTGCGGCATATAAAAACAGGGGTATTGATGAAGAAAACTTTGAGCTGTCTCCTTGCAATATATCTCTTGAGTCCCAGGACTTTCCTCTTCCATACATAAGACAGTACATAGTATGATATACTAACACATGGTTAGTTTCTTATCTATACCCAATACTTCAGCAGAAACAGAATAATCATGAAAACATTTTTAAAAATTGAAAATAAAAGTATTTTATAGAGCTATATTTTATCGTTTAGCTTGAAGTATAAAATCTATAAGGAAAAGTGAGATTTTTTTTAAAAAACATACCCTAAAAAAAAGTCTTGCCGTATTATCATCGTTTTACGTTCCAGATGCGCCAGTTTTAGGAACATCCACTGCCAAACCAATCTTCTCCTTTATTCATCGCTGAACCAATATTTTCTTCTCCTTCATCTACAATTTATTTTCATCTCCCCTAATTTTCCATTTTTCAAAACCTGTTCTGTATATGATGTGGAGAAGACATTCCATACATCTAATCCATGCATGAAGAGTAGATATTCTATAGGAAAAGCTAGATTTACGAAATACGCTGCTTTTCTCATAAATAGTATCTTGATAATTTATTTCACTTAGAGAATAAATAGAACAACAAAGATTTGAATCAGTTCATCACTTAGAGTTGTTGCTTATTTTAAATATTTTATAAGTATAAATATTTTCAAGTTCCATAAGGATAGATTATTTCTAAATGTCACAGATATATCACCAGTATTTACATGTTGTTCACGTTTTTCACACATATTTTAACGACTTTTTGACTTTGAAGCATCCTAAAGATTTTACAAAACGAATCAAGTGCATTATAAAATAAATATTCATTGCCATATACATATGCATGTTAATTGCAAATGATTAAAAAGGTAAATATACGACCTTTTACTTTGACCTTTTTGTTAAGTTCTGGTCCATTATGCATCTGAACCAATATTCGATGGAAAATATGGAATTGCCTTAAGGTGCGAGCAATTTTATTTATGAAATAGTATATAAAAGCTTTTTTTATCAAACTAATACAGTATCTGGTAAAATTTATTCAATAAAATTTGTAAGGATCAAAACTAGTACTACAAAAAACTTTTAACTTGTAAAAAAAATTTTGTAAAACTATGAGTTTATAGAGTTTTTTAAACAAAAGTTAAAAAAAAGTCGTGTTTTTTGACAAGTCTCCATATTATATTGCTTTTTTTCTCATATCAAACATTTTAACATTTTACTTAAGAAAGCATTTCAACTCATCAAGATCTTGATAACATTTTCCACGAAATACAATCGAAAATTCTTTGATATTTGAAAAACAAATCCATTTGTAAATCTGTGCTCTAAAATCAATGTCTCTGTGAAAATCAAGATACTGTCTTTCACAAACTAGAAGCCACGGACGAAAACATTCTTCAAAATTTTCTTTTGAAATATAATAGTATGACATTAGTATCCATAATTCTTTAATATTACCTTTCGGTTTCCAATTCTCAATTTTACATGGACAATGAAAAGAGACAAATGAAACGTTTTCTGAACTTTTAATGATGAGATTTTTTTTATCAACACTTAAAACATTCTTATGAACACTTAACCATCGTAACTTTAAACCAAAATACATAAAACTATTTATAAAATAATATTCGCTTGAAGTTTCATTAGGAGTTTTTTTTATCGTAAATTGATATATCCCACTGATGTTTATCGATTAATGATTTTATTTCATTAAAGAATGATAACTGACCCTCATAAAAACGTACAATCAATATCTTCATAAAGAAAAAACTTATATATATGCATATATATATATATATATATATATATATATATATATATATATATATATGTATATATATATATATATATATATATATATATATATATATATATATATATATATGCATCTATATATATTTAATTATTATTCACCCACTGTATTTAATGCAAAGTAAATTATTACAAAGTTACAGTTTTGAAAAGTAATACGTTTTATCTTGGAATCTTTACTTCGAGAATATCTTTGAAGATTTCCATTTGCTCATGAGACAAACCTGTGTTTGGTTTCATTGGAAGCAGAAATATAAAATTAAGAAAATTTAAAAAAAGTCAAAGGCGAAAGGCTCCAAAGATGCTGAACATTTCAATCAATTGTATTAATCGTTATTATAAGAGGCTGTTGTAAAGGATTATTTCCGAGGACGTAGTTTAACGGACTAAAGTAGAATATTCCCAATCATCAATATAGGAATATAAATATTGAAATAATTTTTGGCAGTAAATAACCTAGTTTTGTTCAATATATTTGTACATATATATATATATATATATATATATATATATATATATATATATATATATATATATATATATATATATATATATATCATATATATATATATATATATATATATATATATATATATATATATATATATATATATATATATATATATATATATATATATATATATATATATATATATATATATATATATATATATACAGTATTGGACAAAACATTTGCAACCGACATCGAACAATGCTAAAAAGTGTTCCTAATTTTACATGTCTTAAAGACGAAACGAACTATACTACCACAGCAAACAGTTCAGGAGTCTGGAGTCATAGCATGCCATGACATGAGCAATCAGCTGACAGGTGACAGCACACAGGCAGAATTTCGTTGACAAGTGCCATTTTGCAGCGGACAAAACAAGTGCAACTTTTTTGGTTTGTTTCATTTTCTTAAGTCTGGTCCGTGTCAACGTCACGGAAGTTTTTTAATAATTAAAGGAAGTATCCAGAAGTTTCCAGAAGTTTCCAGAAGCATGCAGAAGCTTCCAGAAAATTCCAGAAGAAGCATCTGGAAGCATCCAGTAGTATCCAGAAATATCCAGAAACATTTAGAAGCATTCAGACGCATCCAGAAGCTTCCAGAAGCATCGAGAAGAAGCATCTAGAATCTTCCAGAACAGGTTCACACAGGTTCATTTTACTATATAAGAGACATGTAAATTGACATGTAATTCAGTCAGTATATGGAAGTCAATCAGTCAATATTATCAAGACAGTTTATCGAAGTGAATTTTATCAAAGTGTTTTATCGAAGAACATCAATACAAGAAGTGAAATACAACAAGTGCTTCATTACATCAATACAGTCCTTATCCAACCAAGACTTTGTGTTCCACAGAGCATTATTGTATCATCACAAGGTAAATGTAACGCGGTAAGCCTTGAGAAGCGTGATTATTTATTTTTATTATTTTTATGACTTCAAGTGCAAAAATGGCTCACGACAGTCTTGGATTGGAACTAAGAAAGAAAATTTATGGCGATTACGTAAATGGAATGTCATTAAAAAGTATTTGTGATAAATATTGCGTCAAAAAATGGACCGTATCAAGACTATGTTCCAATTATCGTTCTACGGGGAAGTTGGCAGCAGATAACAAAGGTGGAAGACCGCGTTCCACCACTTCTAGAGAGGATTCTATGATCGTCAGATCCGTCAAGAAGGATCCCTGGATATCATCATTTGAGATACAAAAGCAATTAGAGCTGCCTGTATCGGACCGAACAATCAGACGACGTGCTGTTGAAGCCGGATTGTTTTCTCGACGCCCTGCAAAGAAACCGCTGATTTCACTAAAAAACCAGAAGTAAAGACTCCTGTTTGCTACATCTCATATTGACTGGAATGTGCAGAAATGACGAACTGTCCTGTTGAGTGATGACTTGAAGTTCAACATCATTGGGAGCGATGGCATTTGTATGATTAAGCATTTATTGATTAAGCGTTCTGGCTTTAAGACAAAGACATTTCTTGTATTATCGGTTAAAGAAAAACTCTAAAACTATTAACTTCCTACTGGCGAAGAAATACTACTTATATCTGTGAAATTAAAACCCAAAAATAAAACAAACAAGTTTTTATTGGATGCCATTTCAAAATAAATTTGTTTAAGTTGTAATGCTTATCACACACGGACTGCTGTGTAATGTCTGTATTGATAAAACCATAAAATTTTGCTGGAGTCTTCCCATCAGAATTTAGGAAAATATCAGCTAAAACTTAAATTATCTTAATAAATAACTTAAACGCCCTAAATTTTTTTTAAAATTTTTTAATTTTCTAAAACATTTTAAAGTAAAGATTTTATAATATGAAAAGATTGGTTAAATGTTAAAAGAAAAGATTGATTCAAGGTAAACAATTAATACAAACTGCAAAAGAATAGATAAAGAA
Source organism: Hydra vulgaris (assembly GCF_038396675.1). Classification (NCBI taxonomy): domain Eukaryota; kingdom Metazoa; phylum Cnidaria; class Hydrozoa; order Anthoathecata; family Hydridae; genus Hydra; species Hydra vulgaris. Next base: position 6,363,387 of record NC_088932.1, on the reverse strand, counting down.
ACGCTTATCAGATTAAAAAAAGAATAAATTTATTGAAGAATTGTTAAAACGCTTTTTGATTTATAAATCCATTGAAAAACTATTTGAAAATATTAAAGACAGGAAAAAGACATTTAAAGCCAAAAATAAAGATATCTTCTTAAATTTGGACCAAATAGAAAATATGACGAGGCAAGTAAAAGCAAATGGAAAAAGGTTCACAAACAATGTAAATAGATCACACAAAAAATTATCGGAAATTGTTCAGCGGAAACTGTTATGATTATAAGTACCTTGGATATTTAAAATAAAGACAATCTTCCTTCTTTTGTTACTAAATAATACTTTAAAATAAAGACAATCTTTCTTCTTTTGTTACTTAAAATATTTTAAAGTAAACAGGTCACACAGCGATAGGTGATGAACTTTTTGCAAGACAACTTATTGCAATAGTGGCAGGTGTTATTACTAATTCAAAGTGGGATGTTTCTGATTATACACTATATTTTTCAACTGGTTTTTAGAGTTCCCGAAAACGTTTTAATTAAAGAAGGAAAAAAGGTTATAAAACTTATAACACATCTAATAATAGATTAAATTCTTTCTAATTAAATTGTCATCGTTGCTTGTTATTCTCAATTTTAGTGGAAACAGCAAAAGAGTTTAAAAATGGAAAAGACTATTAATAGACTTGATGTTTCCATTAGGATAAATGGATAGACTGAGCTTTTCGGGATGCAGAAAAATAAAATTTTGAAAATTCTTTATTAATTTGATATTTCTGGAAAACTACATAGCTTCATTTTGGAAAATTTTGTAAATTCTGGTAACAAAGAAATTCTTTGCATTAGGTTAGCTCACAGACATCACACCAATGAACAGCCTATTTTTACGGCTGGAACATTATTAGAAGAGTAAAACTAACAGCCCAGATAATAGTTTGTTTAAGATGTTTAAAAACTATTAATTTCAATTATTCAAAAAACTATTGTCTTAAGTTTTATATAAATTAGAGATACTAATAGGTGGCTGCGGAAATAATTAAAAAAGCCTCAACTTTTTCTCAAAACATCAAAATAAAAACATCAAAATATTAAGACAAATACAATTAAAAAAGTATTGAAATTCTAAGTATACTAAATACTTTATTGAAAAATAAGTTTAGTAATGTTGTATTTTGTATTGTATATTTTACATATATAATATTATTTAGGATGGGTGCAGGTAATTTTCTGAAGTTAGGAGAATTGGCAACAATAGTATTATATGGTGATGAAAAGAACATATTTAGAAAGCTCGGGTCAGTAAATCATGCCGGGCGTATGATAAGAGAAATACAATTTCTGATTTTGAGAAGAATGAAATAAATAATAACATTCTTCACAATTATATTTTACAACATTAAATGTCATTCTTCACAATTATATTTATGCAACTTGTCCATATAACCTGATGTCGATATAAATGTAATATAACCGCAAAAAAAAAAGTTTGATATTTGACTAAAAAATCAAGCTATCTCGACTATTTCAATTGTGAGCAGTTTTTTTGAGCTTGAGTTTTAAGCAATAGCAACAATAGCAATCGATCCACTTAGTAAGAGTAAGCATTGCCTAAGAGCCTCTAATTATTAAGAGCGCAATAATCAATAAACAAAATAAATCAAATCAAGTGGTGCAATAATAACCTGCTATTGTAAGTTAGTAGGTCACTAAACAACTTTACGTATAAAAACAAAGAATCGCGTTTTAAACCAGTAAATTCACTTTTAATTAAGCTCTTTATTTAATCAGTATTACAGCCAAAAAGACCTACATGACCCGCAGCAACGGATAAAGTTTTGGGTGTTGGCCAACCAATAAAAACTTTTATAATATTTTCACTGTACAAATAACATGTATACTAACTTTTTACTATCATTAGCAGCCATATGTACATTTGTACTACCATTATCAAAAGATGTGAAAAGACTGACAGGTCTTCTATGGCCTCATAAAACAAAAATCAAAATAAATTATGTAGCAAGAAAATGAAAAAATCTTTTTCTGAATAATTTACATCAAATAATGAGCAACCTTTTACTTATTTATATCAAAAAAGCTAAAATAATGTCGTTAGTTTATAAATTACAAAATAATATACAACTTGATTAAGTCATAAAAATAATTTCATAACATTTTTACCAAAGCCTTTAGCCAATTCCGATATTTTCTTTATACATTTAGAAGTGTTGTAAACCCTGCCGTAAAAATACACGTATTTGTGAAAGGCAAGAGTTTGCAAAGAGAATATTTGCAAAAATGACTTTGCAATTCAGAAGTTGGAAATAATTTTATTCTAAATAAGTCCGGACAACCATAATTATCCTTAAAATTGATTATTTCTTCTTGAAACGAATCATTGAAGTCTACCGTAAAAGTATTCTTTACTAGCGTCATTTCTGGTTAGCTTAATTCAGAAAAATTGATTGTAAACTCTGTTGTCCTGTATGTCAAATTCTTAGAAACTTTATCTCGAAACCCATTCTCATATGCAAGTTTAAACGTTATGGTATTTAAGGAAATACTTTTTATTAGTTTCCATCATTTCATCTTAATAGATCGCATTTTATATCCATTGATGTTGATAAATATTTTCCAATAAAATGCATCACAGGTGTACCCCATGGTTCGCATTAGGGTCATTTCTTTTTCTTATTTTATAAACTATTGTAATATATGACAAAAACTTTTAATCACTCACTATTTTGCTGACAACACTAACTTACTCATAACAAACAAATCACAAAAGAAATCAACAAACACAATAATTATGATTTTTCAAATCAAGACAATCTATTTATAAGTATCTAAACTTCAGACTAACTAGTCTAAAAATATTTATCGGAGTTTCTTAAAACTACTTTGAAATCAAATTTTACTCAAATCTATTATTTTCCATACATTTTAAAGACTTAAGTTGATGCCAGCATCCTGTAACACTACTTTTATTTTTGCTGGGGGGGGATTAACTAGAATTTAAAAATGCAAATTAAAAAGCATACTTCTAAACATTAATGTTGGGTAAAAAGATAATCCTTATATTACTTGAAATAGTAGCATCAGCACAAAGTATTTTTTACAAGCACAAACTTTTCAAAAATTTATTTAGTTCTATAACAAGTCAAGATTGATCTGATAAGATTAAACTGGCAAGGCTAAGTATTGAGTCTGATGTAGCAAGACATAAAGACTTCGATACAGGTATTCGTAGTTTTTCAAAGAAAAAAACAAATTTCTTAAAATACACGATTCTAGTTATTATCTCATCTCTCAAACGTTTTCATATTTATATACTCAAACATTTAACCTTAGCAAACTCTACTGTGTTACATCTAACCTTAGCAAACTCTACAAAAAAATTAAAAACCTCTTTAAATTGATTTTTATTTGAATTTAAATTCAAAATATTTTATTTTACTTTGCGAAATAAGTAAACACTTATTTAGCAAAGTTTCTTATAATATCATCAAGTTTAAGATTGACAAATACATATTTGATTTATAAAATTACGTAATACTCTGACTAGGCCTACTATATTACACGGCCGTGTATGTTACATTTTAGAGGCTGATTCTAAGAGGCCTAATAATAAAAAAACATGGCTGCACAACTATCAAGAAAACATTATTATATCTCACCTAGACTAAATAGATAGTATAAATATAATATTAAGAATGAAATAGTATTCACAATAATGAGGAATTTTTTTATTTTCATACTAGCGATTTGTGTATTAATAAACATATATATCTATGTATATTATATATATGTATTTGTATCTATAATATATATTTGTACATTACACAATTAAATTGTCAACACTAGGAATTTTCAAAAAAAAAGGTTGAAATTTGTGTTCTTTTATATATTTATTTTTTTATGTTATTTTCTATAAGTGCTTTATTTTTTTTTTTTTTTATATATATATATATATACATTATTTTTCTGTCTACTTTTAAAATTTTGAACAGTACTTTTTTGTACATTGGTATTGATTACCTTCTGCTAATTTAAAAAAAACATTAGTTATAATTTTAGTAGCAAATTTAGACCCCCAATTTTTGTGTAAATTGCAAGAAAAGCAAACTGTTGGAAAGTATTTTGATAAAACAAAGCTTGATAAATCTTTGACATTAGCACCTTGTTTAGTTATTAAATTTGAAAGATTATCTAATATTGCAAAACATCCACATGTGAAATCTTTAAGTGAAAATATAGGCACAGTAAGGATATCTCGTTAAAGTATTTGTTGATATGGACAAGTATTTATATTGCTTGCACCTGTTGCAAGCATAAACTGCAATCGTTACATTTACTTCTTTTTATCAATTTCTTTGCTATATAACCAGGAATTGTTGTTGCAGTTTCTTCAGTTTTAGGTAAAAAAATTAATTCTAATATCTCATTTGAGTTAAAGTCTAATATTATTAGTAATTCATCATTAATTAGGTTATCATAATTGTTCTTAAAATCTTTATCCCAAAAATTTACATTCTCCTTAATTAAAGTCTGACATGCTAAAATAATTTCTGAATGTTGAACTTCTTGTAAACTTACTAGAAATCTTCCACCACTCATCAGTCAATATTGAAAAAATCTACGTTCTACAGGGTCACTTTGAAGTTGTGAAGTAAGCATATAAAAATGTCCATCTTCGATAAGCTCGCCTATTTGAGCATTGCTTGAGAACGCAGAGTTGTAATAAGAGCAGATGATGTTTGTTTTGATAAAGTAAATAATTGAGTTTTCTGTCAAAGTTTAATCCAATCAGCTAGTTGCCTAAAAAATGTGGTTTTACCAATCATCAAAAGTAATTGTATTACCAAGTTTATTAGGACTAAATTGTTGTTTTGAATTTGAAACAGTCCACCATTTTTAAAAAATGTTTAAAAAACCAGAAATGTCATTTTGTTCTGGAGAATAACTTTTAAAAATTGCAATTGTTATTTCATCGAAAATTGACAGTGCAAGAGAATCATTTTGCTTTTTATTTCCAGAGTTATAACTTTGATATGTAGTTTTCGGAGCTTTTTTAAAATTATCTTGAATTTGTTCATCTTTAGAATGTAGAAGATGAAAATGTCTTCAAGTAATATAACCAGCTAGACAATTATAGACGTCCTTTTTTATATTATATGTAAATTATGGTAAGACAAATTTTTTACTGTGTAATAAATTATTTCTGATATTTTGAACAATCTGAACACTATCATAAAATAAGTATATTTTAATATTTGGACCATCAGTATAATAAATAAAAAAATTTGATTAATTAACAAATTTGGAATGAAGCAAACTAAATGCATTTATATTTGCTTGATGAAGTTCAGTAACAACTCCTCGAATGTAGATAAAGAAAGAAAACTAATAGAATTTCATATTTGCTCCGAAAGCCATTTACCACTTATGGTATCTTCAGGTACTGCTTTTATGACATAAGGAATAGATTTCTTTAAACTAACAGTCAAAAATGCAACAATTTTTTGGTACAGAGTACCATTGTCATCTGTGCCTACTTAGACACCACTACAGTATTGCGCCTGTTTCTGGAGCTGGAATTTATCTACAATTAGTATTATATCTTAATTTATAGAACCTTTCTCACAAAGTTTTAACATGTTAAGTTTTAAGTGTTTTAACAGTCTTTATTGCATCAACTCCACCTTGTTTTATTTTATTTAATAAAGAAATTGAAGGTAATGCACAGTGGGCCAAAACTCACTTTTACTGGACAAAATTCATAACTAATTTAATATTACGGCTGTATTGACTAAAATTAGGATAAGTATAATGTCTGCGCTTCTTCTGAAGGTGTTATTTTTTTAATTTGTTACTATGGATACTAAATTACAAATAGCAAAAATCTAGTTTTGGTATTTGCAGATATTTTTACGAGTGCTATGTTTACCAAATTTTGCATAAGTACCAATATGAGGTCACTCTTTTTGAAAACGTGAATATATTTTTTATTTAGTTGCTATGGATACCTAATTTTACTTAGCAGCAACTAACTGTGGCGCAGTGGTTAGAGTTCTGGCTCAGAATCCATAAGTCCCGGGTTCGATCCCGGCTCTAGCCCAATAAGTGACATTGGTAAGGAAGGAGGCGTGAATTTTTAGTTAAATGCTCTCCCGCGGTGCTCCGTGATAAGATTGCAAGGACTTCTGGGAGCACCATAAAAATGACTAAAAAAAAATAAAAACTTTTATTAGTTGCATATGTTTTATTTGTGCTATGTACACTATTTAGTACGCGTTTTATTATGAGATCCTCGCTTGTGAAAAGCAAAACTTATTTAAGTTAAACATGATTAACTAGTGTTATTACACGTGCTATTACACGTTGGTAGATAAACTTTTTTTCCTGTAGAAAAAAACTGTATTCTAGCTTAATTAATTAGTTTTTTTAATTAGCAGATTTTACGAGCGTCTACAGAATTTTTAAAATTTTTATGATTATATTGTTCCCATACATTCACAATCACCAAAAATTTTTGACAATGCATTCTACAAGTCGTACAAGCTTAGCAAACTCGCTTTGAAACTCCAAATCTTGTTCTTTAATAAAGTCGTATACAAGTATATTGCCTTCTTTTTCACGTATTGACAGACTGTTGAGTCAAATAAATTAGTGAATTTTACTTCTTGTGACAAGCATTTACCCTTAATAAAAACTCTATTTCAACATCTAAAATGAGTAGTCACAAACCAACCAAAATAGATTATTAAATCCATATTGTTTGACAAGCGCTAAATTAATAAGAACAAAATTTAAATTAGGATATACATATATATATATATATATATATATATATATATATATATATATATATATATATATATATATATATTTTTTTTTTTTTAAACATCTTCGCTTCCAACAAGGCTGCAAGCAGCCACTAATTAAAGTTGGAAGTTACTGTAAGAGAAAAGATGAAGATTGTAGAGCAAGATAACGATTGACGGACGATTTAAAAGATTGCAAATTATATGAATCAGGAAAGCAAGATGAAGGAAGCGAATTCCAAAGAGCTGATGTTCGAGGAAAAAACTAGACGAATAAGCGTTTTTGGAGCACTTAGGAACAGTCACAGAAAAAGGATGACACTTAATTGAATGACGAGTAACACGAGAATGAATTTTAGTAGATGGCACAAGAGACGCTAGCTCTTTCGAGCAGTGCCCATTATAGTATTTGTAGAAAAGAGAAAGAGAAGCAACATTACGACGATGTGATAATGGTTGAAGGTTGGCTGCAAGAGCAGGTCCAACTATGTTTACAATGCGTTTTTGCACCTTGTCTAAAAGAGAAAGGGCATCATTAGAAGATCCGCCCCAGATATGGCAACAGTATTCCATACAAGGCCGGATTTGAGATTTATAGAGGTAGAGAATAGAATCCAGAGTAAGAAAGTGGCGAGCTCGATAAAGAGATGCAACCTTAGCAGATGCTAATTTTGCAACCGATTTGATATATGGTTTCCAAGAAAGATTGGAAGTAAGAGTTAATCCTAGAAGATGAAGAGTAGGTGACTCATCGATTACATCACCGTTCATAAATATAGGAAGATCTAAATTATTGCGATAACGATTGGCTGAAAAAAATTGGGTTTTATCTGAATTAAAGTTCACCAGCCACTGTGAGCCCCATGCTGTAGCATAAGTGAGATCCTTTTCAAGCTCAAATGCCCCCTCCAGGCAATCAGAGGGTGTTGGTTTCTTATCACGACAAGAATAAATGGTAGTATCATCAGCAAACAATGCCACCTTAGATGTGAGAATATCTGGAAGATCGTTAATGTAAATTAAAAAGAGTATAGGGCCAAGGATAGAACCTTGAGGAACCCCTGAAGTTACAGAATAAGAAGAAGAGTGTTGTCCATCGAGGACAACTTTTATGCTACGATTGGAAAGGAAGGATTCAATGATCTTAAAGATGTTGCCGGATACACCATAAGAAGAAAGCTTATGGAGAAGACCAGCATGCCAAACTTTATCAAACGCTTTTGAAATGTCAAGAGCGATGGCCTTAACCTCTCCACCTTCATCTAACGCACGATAAAACCTGTCAGTTATTACTGTTAGCAAATCAGCTGTAGAACGAGAAGATCGAAATCCATATTGATGGTCAGAAAGTAAGTTATTAGATTCAAGATGAGAAATTAAGTGTTTGTTAATTAAAGATTAAAAAACCTTGCTTATGATAGGAAGAAGACTTATGGGACGGTAGTTAGACGAATCAGATCGCTCTCCAGAATTTTTGAATATAGGGATAACAGATGCCGCTTTCCAGCAGGCTAGAAAGCAAGACTCTGATAAGCACTTGTTGAATAGTTTTGAGAGTATAGACGACAGCTCCGGAGAACACTTCTGCAAGACAATAACAGGTATGTTGTCCAGGCCACAAGCTGTAGAAGAGTCTAGGCAGGAAATCACTTTAGATACAGATGCTGGAGTGATATGAATGTCAAGCAATGGATTAACCTGTTTGTTGGCAATATCAGGTAGAAAGCAACTAGTGGAATCAAGAGATGATATTGATGAAAAGTTTTTAGCAAACAGTTCGGCTTTGTCTTTAGGTGAGGTGACAAAGTCTGAACCATACAAGAGAGGTGGAATTATAGATTTGCCCTTATTATTGATATTATTAAAGATTCTCCAGAAGTCACGAGAGCCTAATTTTTGAGATGAGATACGAGATTTCATGACCTGAGAATAGCGGGTTTTGGCGTTAGACAAAACCTTTTTACAGTTGTTTCTAGCAGTAATGAACAGACGTCTGTTTTCTGGAGAATTGTTTTGCTGATAAATATGGAAGTAACGGTTTCGATTGGCAATCGCAGCAGCACAGTGTGAGGAAAACCATGGAGGAGAGTGAGGCTTGACCTGGAATCGTCGAGAGGGAATAAAAGATTCCATGCCAGCCTGAATCCACGAAGTTATATAAGAAGCACATTTGTCGACAGGAAGTTGAAAGATTTCTACCCAAGAGCCATCACGAAGATAATCACGGAAAGAATCCCAGTCAGCTTTACTGTAGTTGTAAGAGGTTCGATAGTAGGGGTATTCAGGTGATGAAGAAGAATGAGATATTAGTTTTAAAGAGATCAAACTGTGATCAGAAGCACCTAAGGGTGAATGTGGAGAAACTGAGCACTGACTAGGATCAGAAACAAGACATAAGTCCAGTAGAGAAGGTAAATGATTCGGGTTTTCAGGAAAGCGAGTTGGAAAGTTGACTATTTGAGTTAGGGATTGAGAAAGGCAAAAGTTGTGGGCTTTAATGCTTGCAGAGTCACTGACACTAGAGCCAAGCCATTCAGAGTGGTGAGCATTAAAGTCACCGACAACAACTATATTAGCTGATGGATAAAGAGAGAGGGCTTGGTCAATATGATCAGAAATAACATCAAAAAGTGTACAGTCTTGAGATGAAGGAGATCGATATAGAACAAAGAGAAAGGCGATAGAGTGAAGTGGTGCTAAACGAAAGCACATGAAAGAATAGTCTGTGGATTCAAACCTAGTTTCACGACAAACAGGTGAATTCTTACGAATGTAAATGCCCAGGCCAAGCATGTGACTATTGGAGTCTTTACGAATCAGAGGAAGATAACCATCAACACTAAGATCACAAGATGAGACAGCCGAACTCAAATTAGTCTCACAAAGAGCAAGTAGGTCTGGTGAACTTTGCAAGAGATAAGACTCAACAGAAGAAAAGTTACTTCGAAGACCACGAATATTAGTGAATGATAGGTTTAGAGAACTTCGTGATGATGATGGTTTTTTGTGTTTTATAGTTTTTGGTACTTTATTCATTTTTAAATTAGATTGAAGAACTTGACTCAAAGCATAGATAGTACTCAGAACACCGTTTAATAGCCCAAGCAATTGCCTCATTACTACTAATAAACCCTAAGCCGTAACAAAGGGCTCCAAATGTGGCCTCCGCAATGCACACCAAAAGTACAAACAGGGACACCATCCATGCGCAACATGGCACTGTTAATACTTTGATATTTTTCAGCTGTTGATGGAATCAGCCTCTCTGAGAGCTACCACAGAGTTCGGGAAACCTAACTACCAGCCGGCCTCAGAACCATAAAACTGAGTTTTAGAGCTGTACCCTCATAAGGAGATAATAGAATGAGTTGCCTAGTCATAAAAAACAGTGACACAAGCAAACCCATGCATTGAGTCAAGAAGATCCAGCATTCAACATCCTAAACTGGAAACAATGTATTAAAAATACATCTGCGCCAGCCTAATAGATGAAGAAGGGGTGCGAGGCTGGTCAACAGATAGAATCTGTTTACCCCTTAAGTCTTTGCCTAGGAGGCCTTCTACAAGACAGTAGCTGGGTGCATTTAACATCTGCCCAGGATGAGTATTTTTATCGAGACACCATCTCTAGCCTTTACTCAACCAAGAGCCCCAAGGCAGGGGGTGTTTTAAATCGGAGTTGGCATCTCCTAGCCTTTGCCTAAAAAGGCGTATCCTACAAGGCAGCAGGACATGAAGGCAGGCGTATCCTACAAGGCAGCAGGACATGAAGGCAGGCGTATCCTACAAGGCAGCAGGACATATATATATATGATATATATATATATATATATATATATATATATATATATATATATATATATATATATATAATATATATATATATATATATATATATATACATTATTGTTCAGTAATACGTTTAGAATGAGTAAGACCGTATTATATGTTTTCTGCGTGTTTTAAAATTTTGTGCAAATAAAAGTTTTTGAGCGCAATAACAGATTTTTTGTTAGGCAAGAGTTCAAACGTAAGAGAAAACCAAAGTGGCACCTAGTGGCAGCCAAATTTATGAAATTATTAAAGCACACATATATAAGCTTTAAAATATCTGAGTATAAAAGCAAGATTAACAATAAAAAAAACATTTTGTCAATTAAAATCAATAGTTAGACAATAAAATATAACATATTAAGCATGTTTAAAATTGCTATAAATATGTTAATTACTTACCAATTTTAGTCTAACAACTTTTAGAATCTAGATAATATATAGAGTTATAGTATAATATTTTAAAAAGCACAATATTTTATGTAAATGCTATTTATTTCCATCGATTTTTTAAATAACATTTTTCTCTTTATAATTTTTTTTTATAATTTTCATTCGCGTCTACTTCAACCACAGCATTAGTATATTAATTAAAACTTTAAGTGTATATAAACAATTTTAAATTGTTTTATAATATCTTTTTAATGGTTTGAAACCATTTAGATATCAAAATTCTGATTTTGGTTTTATACTTTTGTCCAGTCACTGGCCCACTGTGTAATGGTAACGGTTCAATAATATTTCATATATTTGTTAAGATGTATATCTTAATAATAATGCATGTCTGATCATATCTGCAGAGTATTGTGGTTGACCCTTTGCTTTATAGTATATTCTACTATTTATTTCTTCAAGAAGTATATTTCTATTAGAAAAAGCTATGTTTTTTAATGTACAATGCAAGATTTTCAGCATACTCAAACTAGCTAAATTGCCATTACAACCATTAGTTTACCATGTAGGAATGTAAAATTAAAGGAAATAATAAAACATTATTTCCTTTATATTGCAAAGCTACCCAAAAACAATGATCAGTTATTACTGATTCAAGAACCGACTGAAAACGTGAAAACTTTTCGTTAAAATGCTTTTACACAAAACAGAATTTAGTGAATGCCCCCAATCACTGCTGTTTACAAAGCGAACCCAATGATTTAGTAGCTGTTGATTTTTTAACGAAAAATGAAAGGAAGCATCATTCAGAAAAATTACTCTTCCTGATGATCCAGCAATAGTGAAACTTCAAAACCTGGGGATTAGTGTGAATAGTTTTTCAGAAACAATTTTCAGTCCTTGAGAGCAATCATAAAACTTAATTTTTTTTTATAGCTGGGTTTAAGTTTTTAAAGAAGAATTTATCAAAAAACTTAACTAAAGTCTATTTATATTGTGATGATAACTGTCATAACCCAAACACGCAGTTTGATGTGTGGATTCTCACTTGTATATTCTCGCTATTTCAGTACTACGTCGGCAATGACGTTTTCTGCAAGATAGAAATATAGGGTTTTTTTTTCCGTTGTATTTTTAGCAGCAAACAAAATTTAGTTTAACTCGGTCTTATTACTAACTGCATTGTTGCATAGTTTCGTTATATACCAATAATTATATTTTAGATTTAACTTAACTATTAAGTTAATTAAGAGTAATCTATTAAACTATTAAGTTTTGTGTTTGTATTTCTTTTTTTATTTATTAGTTGACTAAATTTAATATTAAAAAATAAAGTATAAAGCGATCAATAAATTTTAAAAAATATTTGAGAATAAATAAGGGAACTAACCTTTTCGTCACAAGTGACCCGCAAGGCGGTTCATAAAATTTGTTTCTTAATGACGAGTGACCCGCATGGCGGTTCATGAACGATTTTAAATATTTCAAAACAACTACAGCATTTGGGGAAAACTTTAAACTTATCTTTGAAATGTGAATAATTTCTTAAGTTGATGCTTCAAACCGTTTGCTAATTGCATTTATAGATCGCTCAAAAATCAATTTTAATAAATGACAAAAATAGATTAAAATATATTGTCAAACATGAGATCCTTGAAAATTTTTCCAATGATAGTGGTGAAGACTTTTTTTGTTCGATCACCACTATAAATCCCTCATTTATTTAAAATCAAAATCAACATGTTTATGTATTTCTTCTTTATTTGTTTAAGGTAACATAAAGAAGCTGAATGGTTTTGTTAATTTCAACATGATATATTTTGATCACGAAATTAAGATATTAAAAAAAAATTTATGTTTTTTAATTTTCTGAAATCCAATTCTGTGTCAAAAAAAACAAGATCTTAATTCTGACTAGTAGTTTTTATTTTATACTCTTTTAATTGATCATTATTCTAGTTTGTTATTTAACGTAGTCATATAGCTGTTTTTAAATCAGTCGCGAAAGCGTTAACAATTCAAATATAGATATATTTAGCAAATTTTTAAAAGCTGTATTTTATTCTTCACATAGGCTACTCTAGCATGTATCATCTGGTATACCTCAGTAAAATATGCAAAAAATGTCATGTCACCCATAAAAATTGAGAGCAAGCTAAAAAATGCTGAAATTGTTCAACATGCATTCCTCTTCAATATTAGATACAGTTTGCCAAATTTGGACTAGAGCTTTTTTTGTCTGAAATCCAAGATGGCGTTCAAGAAAGCATCCAAAATGATATTTGTAATATTCTTTTTAAAATTAAGGGATTCATTTTGACATTTTTAATTTTCAGCAAAACAGCTATAAGATGGCGGCCTAAAAGATACTAAAAATAGAAATTGGCTGCTTTTAATACACTTACAAGGTTGTGAGTGTAATCTCATATCCATTTAAGATTAGAAGATATTTGTTATATTATAAGGTTATATTTGTTATATATATATCGAAGCTAATGTTAGAGATTTAATAAAGCATTTCTAAACCGAGTGGGTTTTTTCTCAGATGAGTTCTATTTTTTTAAAGCGAAATCTAAAATAAGTTAATTTATAAGTAATCATATTATTTACAATTATAAGGAATTTATTCTTTTTTCCCTGTGACACTAAAGAATTTACTTTTAGTTTAACTTTTTATATTTCTCACCGACTAAAAAAATCTAAAGAAATCTAAAAAATCTAAAAAACTAGTTACAACTTAAACGTCAACTACCTTGCCGCTTAGAACGTGTGGTTTACAGCACACTTATATGTCATTATTCCGCAACTGTAATTCCTACGAGGCTTCACACGTACGTATACAAATTTTTGTTACAACATAGACTGCTAATTACTCTCTAGCGGTTATTGAGACGAGATTTACAACACAATATAAAATGTTGCCAACCCTTATTTGAATGAAAATTTAATTTAGCTGACCCTAAAATTTTGTTTTCAAAATAAATTTTATTAATTTTATTAAAACAGACGTAGCAGATTATCTACTATAAATCTCTTTTTTATGCTTAAGTAGTACTTGTTCAAGGAAGTAAGTAAGTCTCCAATACTTTTTCACAAACATAATTGTAAATTAGGTTTTCACTATGTTACTTTAATTATGTTTTTGTATGCCATTTACTAATAAACAAACAAATAAACAAGCAAAATAACATCTGGCTTTAAATTTATTATTTGTAAGTTTGGAAATCTGTTTAGTTGCAGTAAACAAAAAAATTATGGCAAGGTTGGGAAAATGAGAGGGTGGAAGTCAATCCGTGTTCACAATCATTGCTAAAAATCAAAGGCTAAGTAAATGCTAAGACCATTCAACGAATAACAATTTCTAATTTGGAGACACCCAGCTAGCACAAATAAATGAAACTAATATCGGAACAACGTTAAAAACGTGTGACAATTTTTTTAAACCAAGCGCTAACGTCGAACCAACGTCGGTCCAAAGTCAGGAAACGTCTGAATATAACTGATAAATTTAAAATGCGTATAGTGTGTTACAGGTTTTAATGTTAAAATAGTTTTTTGGCCATTTTTTGACGCAATTTTTTAATTAGAGACTTTTGTTGCTATGAATTTATATTTGAATTAAGATTAGTATATAGACCAAATTTCATATATTCTTTGATAAATGTATATTTATGTACTCGTTATTTAACTTGTTTTGAACAGTTGAAGTGCAAATGTATGAGTGCCTTGAAGCAAATTTTGCAATTATTAAGAACATTACAAAGTCATGGTTAAAATATGCAGGTAATCATACAAGGGGAGGGAATGAAGACGAGAATGACAATAATGATAACGATAATTGATGTATTTTTTTATGAAGTTATTATGAATAATATGCATCATATTATTAAGCAAATAAACTTATTATGTTTGTTTGCTTAATCTATGTATTTTTTTTTGTTCCTTTTTTTACGTATACTTTTTGTATACTTTTATATATTTATATATATCCTACTTTCATATGTTCATACTTATTTTTACATATAGTTTATGCGAATGTTGTAAAATAGTTTTAACGATTATTACAACAAATTTCATTTATTAGCAGTAAAAAAAAACGTTTTTTGTGTAGTGTATTTATATCGTATTTTATTACTATAAATTTATAATAACTGTGAGTAATTTTGAATATAATATCAAATCATAAAAACATAATACAAGCATTTTAAAATTGGTATATCATTAAGTATGCAGTATTTAATTTTTCTTTAAAATAATGGTTTACTTTAGTAGTTAACTATTTAGTTGTCTGTTTGTAGTTAATAATTGCATTGTTAAAGCAATATCTTAAGACAACTTCATACAAATCAACGCAACAATTTAGTTAAATTTGTATATAGTTCCGTTTTTAGTAAGCTGTTATTATGAAAGCTATGTAAAGACGTTGAAAAAGTGTTATTTTTAAAGACGAAGTGGTAATTAGAACTCAGAAAGGTTAAGTCACCAGAAGAAGTTGTAATAAAAGAATCAAAAAAGGTGGAATCACGAGAAAAAGTAGTTGTGAAAAGAAATCGTATTAATTGTTTTTAAGAGAATACAAGTATAAAATACTTTATTCTTATTATTGTACTTCTTTAAAACTAGTTGTTATACTCTCACTACCACCATTTTTAAGTTTTACATAAAAGCTTTATGTAACAAACTATTTTAAGAAGATTTTTAAAGTTCAATCAAACTTTAGCAATCACAAGGTTCTTACACAAAATGGAACCATAAATAAAATAACTTTTTTGTGTACAAAATACAATAAAAATGTATATTTTAGGTGTTTACGTAGTTTGTAAATAAATTTATCAGCATTATTTTATGTTATGTTACTTTACATAAATTAGGTAAAACTTATACGTAACAAGAGTTCCAATCAAGTGAACTTGATATTGAACATAAATTGCTTATTCTAACATTTAGAGCAATATCTGTTTGCTGTCTCTATGCCACCTTTCTAACTCAACTTCATTCTTCTAAAAATTACTTACTTTTGTTTTGCAAAGCGGTTTATGATGCTCTTTAGTGAGCTGAATTTGTCTTTTTAAGACTTGGTATGTGGCCTCTGTATGGCATTTAGCTGGAGGAGGGTAAACCACAATACCAATTTATCAATATTATTTTAGAGAGTACAATTATTAAGAAATTAAGGGTACCAAATTAGTAGTGAGAGTCTAGGTAAAAATTGTGCAGTTGATATGACTCTTCATTAGAACAGCATTAATTGCAGGAGAATCTACAAATTTGTGCCATAAGGTTTTTAAAATAAGCTACCATAAAGACTACCTTTTATACTCTAATAATTTTATTTTATTTTAAAATATATATTTTTCAAGGTCAAAATATTTATACTTTATTATTATTTTTTAATATTACTTTCATTGCAATATCTTAACTGATTTAAGCGTCTGTTGATTTAAATTAAAATTTTCTTTAATGAATTTTAAATAATTTACGGTCTAATGATCAGGTGATAAAAGTTATTATCTTTTTTACTAAATGTCAAACCATAATACTAAGCTACTAAAAATAAACATTGCGTTGCAACTGATACTAAGTTTTATTTCGAATCTTTGTTGAAAATTTGGTAAGTAAGGACAAAAAGAGTAAGGAGAATACCCTTAACCATAAATGTGTCACTTTAGTGCATACTACTATATATGCCACAAAATCAAAATCATTTCTTTTTCATATTCAAATTAGATTGTTTGCGTACTTGCACAGACACTTTGAATCCAAGACTATAAATAAAAGTTTTCAAACATCCGATTGTGTTTGTCATATAATGAAGCAAATGGGTTTCAGGTCTGTCATAACATTTTTCAATGCAGACTATAAGATAGAATCAGATGCATTTATCCAGTTTGTTTTAATATTGTAGATTTTAACATCCGTATACTAGATGGTAACAATACGTTTCAAAATAAATAAAAAAATTCGAAATCGGTTTTATGTGATGCGATAAAATCAATTGTAACATGTGACGAAGCAACACTTGTCTCAAAAATTGCTATCATTCGAGGGATCTACTTCACCGCATTATATGGATGAGACCAGCAACATATAAATATAAATATCATAAATATATAAAATCAAAAGAACAGAGGCACTGCTAGTCTAAAGAAGTTTCAGCAGATGTTATTTTTAACGAGTCGATGACATTTTTATCAACCCGGTCAAATTTTCTTTCAAATCCTTGCAGCAAAACCAGATTTATTAACGTGTTGATATTTCAGCAGGACATTGACCCAAAGCACACTTCAACCCTTGCGAAAAACTTTTTCAAAACCAAAGAAATTCGATTAATCGAATAGCCTTAGCAAAGTCCTGACCTTAATTCTATTGAATGTCTATGTAAGCTCGTTGATCAATAAATTTCAGGTGGAAAACCAACAAGTAAACGTGTAGTAAACGGGATTTATTGTAATTTATGTAAACGGAATTTATAGTAAACAAGATTTATTGAATACTCTGAAACAAGAATGGGGAAAAATCAAAGTTATTGTGATTATGAAGCTGGTAAACTCAATGCCTTGTCACTCTCAAGCAGTAATCAATGCTAAGGGCTTCCCGACGAAGACCTAAAGCAATTTACTTTAAAATAAAGCATTTTCAATTTAAAAATGTTTAAAAAAAAATCTAATTCAAGTTTTTTTTTCTGTCAGGATACTTTTGCACGCGCATATTTTAATTAAATGAACTTTTAAGATTAAACTGCTTAGATTTAGTAAAAATTGATTTGTTTTTAGATTTGTAATCAATTTTTTGACATTTCGGTGAAAGTTTGAAAGAAATTGGACTTTTTATTCAAAAGTTATTTCATGTTATGCTGTTGTCCGGTTACTTTTGCACGCTACTGTATGTACTATTAGGGTTTGGTGATAAGACAAAGTAATGTCTTCTACTTGCCCCCCCCCCCCCAGTGTTTTTATTTATAAACTTTTAAATTGTAAAAGTTATTAAACGGCGAAATAAACAAACAAACAATAGATTGTATTAGCTCGAACAGTTTCTGGAGCAAAGCAACATTCATTCCGTGTCAACCATTAGGCACAGCAATGGAGGAGCCATAACTTGGATCTACTGGAATTGGGTTGGAAAAGAAAATAATAGGATCAAATCTTCCACCAAGTTCAAACCTTCAAACACCAGCTCCAGAGAATTTGTTGCACCTTGTGAGCTGTAACTACAAAACATGATTCATTAGAAGTTGCAAATGTAAAAAAGGTAAATATAGTCTTATGAATAGTATAATGATAATAGCCATTAAAACAACGGAAAACTTTCTACCAAAAAAAAAAACAGTCCTATGATAGTTGATTAACGATAGTTGAAAATAACTTTTAGTTGTTTATTTTAGTTGCCATGCTATGGAGTATGTTGCCTAAATCTTGCAAACGTAAATGATGCTGACACATATGATGAAGAAAAAGATTTTTCCATCTGAAGATGAAGATAAAGACTCTTCATCTGAACTACTGACAAGGAAATGTCAGTAGTTCAAATGGAGAGCCAACATGAACATTTACAATCAAATATATTAAAGGTTGAGATAATGCAATTATGATAATTTTTATCGCTTTGACATACGTGTAATTATTCTATTGTTTAATATACGATGTGGTACAGTATAAAGTTTCTGATTTCTAAATTTAATATTTCTATATAGAATTGTTTTTAAAAGTGATCAACAAACTTTCATATTTTATTTTGGGTGTTGTTTGGGCAGCCTCCTGGATATTGACAGCCATTTTTTTTGAAAAAATAAAATTTTTAAAGAAGAATTGCATGACCTGAAAAACATAATACTAAGTCCAAATATAGTACTTCAACTTGATTAACAAGCTGAAATATTGAACATTTAAATTTTGACGCCGTTTTGACTGCCATCTTGGATTTTGACAATCATATTTTTTTAAAAGTTTAGAAATTAATTTCTTGACCTCACAAGCAAAATAGTAGACACAATAATTGTACTTCTAAGTGATCTACAAGCTCATATGTTACAAATTATATTTTGGAAGCTATATTGGACGCCATTATAGAATTTAGATAAAACTCTAATCCAATTTTAATTGATTTTTATAATATGAATCAGGAGTGCATAGAAAACATTTGCAGCAATTTTTAACTTGCTCCTTATTTCTTAGGGTCAAAGCCTATTTTGACTGGGCTAATAAGTAGATTTGGACATCATGGTAATCACACACTTACTCTGATGTTATAGTTTTTTTTTACTTTAGGAGTTCATGCCCCGATAAGTTTCAAATAGTGACTATACTGTGGCTCTATTTTTTACCTCTGGCACATTAGATTATATTTGTTTGATTATTATTAGACTAGATTTATTTGTACATTAGATTATATTTGTTTCACCTCTGGTACATAAGATTATATTTGTTTCAAAAAAATACTAGATTTGTACTCTTGTTAAAATATGGATACCTTAAGTATTCAATGTAGATACTCTTCAGTTAACTTTATTTTTTTAAACCTGGCAAGTAAACAGAATAAAAATTAGTTACAATCACTCATAAAAAGGCATTTTAGTAATCAGTGATTATAGCTTTTGAAAATTTAGATACTATTTAGTTATTAACTCTAACTTATATGAAAGATAGAAGAACTAATTATATTCATCTCGATAAAGCATTAAACTAAACAATCATTTACAAAAACTTTGTAAAGATGTATTTTTTTTTAACATAAAACTGTTTAAATTTTACTTCATTCACAATGTTATTTTAATTATTAATTTGTACATTTGTGCAAATATTTTGCAGAATATTTGGTCGGCAATCTATAAAATATTTTAAACAAATGCAAATAAAGGTAAAATTTAAAACACTATACTATTATTAGTTTGAATTTTTATATGTTTTTAATTTTAAAAATGTTTAAAGTCTACATATAGACTATATTTATCAAATATATATTATCTTAACAAAGTTTTTTGTACCAGACGTGAAAAATAGAGCAAAAGAATAAAAGATTGTAATATTATCTCTGTCAAAGTACATTCTTTTAAGCTAAGTTTGGTTGTTTAATTAGAAATCTAATAAATGTCGTTGTTTTCTGACAAGATGCTAAAACACCCCGAACATAAAAAACGCTTAAGGATTAAAACTTTACCTACAGCATGATCCACTGTTAAAAAAATATAGGGTAACTCTTCAGATAATTTTAACCATTTCAGCAAAAATTGTTTTCAGGAATATTTTGAGGAAAAAAAAAGCTTTATACAAGTTTGTAAATAAAAGGTTTTCCTAAATTTTTTTGCTGTATTTGGTTAGTTAAATTTGGTGAAAACTGTTGTATTGTGAATGTTATAGGGCTAATATGACTTAAATGTTATGGAAAAGCATATTTGAACATAATAGAAAATGTAAAAAACAAAAACTATTTTTACTGCTTTAGTAATCTCACCTTCTAACTCTATTTTTTTTTCGATCACTACATCTGAACGCTTGATAGATTCTAAATCTTTTAAACTCAATTTATTGAATAACACTGCATGTAAGAAGTTCAATTTTAAGACGTAAAAAACAAAATTGCGAAGTTTAAAATGAGTTAATGGAAAATAATATAAAAATCAATATATCTTATAAAACTGATATCGAAAAAATTAAATCACGTAACAATAAAACTAAATAAATGTAACTTAAAGTTTATTCACACACAAGTTGTTTTTGTAATAAATATTATCGTTGAAATGCATCATGTAAATGCGCAAAAATATCTTTCTTGTTTTACAATTCTGTGAAACATGCAAATTAAATTAAAACATTTACATGATGAATTTTAAATCTTTTAGTATAAGGGAAAGGAAGTAAAAAAATATTTTCTTCTGTTTAGAAATTTTAGCTCCCGACTCAATTTCAAAAACTTTATCTGTACAACCAACAGTCTTCAACTCTATTGAATTTAAATTATTGCTTGACACTAAATCTATAAAGTTCAGTTTTATGATGTAAAAAATAAAATTTCAAAGTTTAATAATAATTTATAAAAAACTAATAAAAATCAGTAATACTTATTAAAACAATATTATATAATCAAAATATAATCAAAGCAATATCCAGTATGGTTCCAGGAAAATTGCTCCCTAAGGCACTGATCAAGTTTATTTTAGGAAATCACAACGAACAATCTTTTCCAAGTTTAGTTATAGCAATGCAAATTTTATTGACTTTGTCATTCACTGTTGCTTCCGCAGAAAGAAGTTTCTCAAAACTTTAATTAGTTAAAACCTACATAAGGTCAAATATGTCATAGTGCAGACTTACAGGCTTAGCTGAGATATCAATTGAAATTGACGAGTTAAAGAACATAGATATTAGTGCATTAGTTGAAACATGTGCTAATATTAAAGCTCAGAAAGTCAAGTTTTAATGAAGTCATGACTATAATAATAATTTAATAAAAATATTAAAAAAATTTTTTTTTTCATTTTAGGGGGGCCTCACATTTTGATCTTGCCCAGGACCTCCAAAGTTCAAAGGCAGCCGCCTTTCTAATATTTTTTAGTAAGCAGGAAGATAATGAATCAATAAAAAAGCATTTCTTCAGCTTTGAAATTTTATACCTCTCAAGTCCAACTCATTTTCAATAACTGTATTGGCGCAGCTAACACACTTTAACCCTATTGAATTCAAACAATTGCTTGACACTTAATGTATAAAGTTCAATTTTAAGATGTAAAAAATAAAATTACAAAGTTTAAAAACTATAGAACTTATGTAACATAAAATAAAATAAAAACAACATAACTTATTAAAATAATATTTAAAAAATTGTATCACCCAACAATGAAATTTAACAAGTATAACTAAAAAGTGATTTATATACAAATCATTAAGTAATAACTATGGTTATCGAATGCATCATGTATATTTATAAATATAACTTGCACGTTTTATACTTTTGTTAAATATGACATCGTATTAGTTAAGTATGCACATTGTATTTGATTTACATAATACATTTGCAATAGAACACGTTTTTTCCATGTTAGTACAGAGAAAATAATAAATCAATTACAAGCATTTATTTCGCTTAGCATTTTTTTACCTTCCGATTCCGCCCTGTTTTCAATCACTATATCTGTGCAACTAACCGATTCTTCTAGTGAATTCAAATTGTTGCTTGGCACTAAATGTATAAAGTACATTTCTAAGATATAAAAAAACAAAGTTACAAAGTTTATGGATAATTTATAAAAACAAAATAAAAATCAATGTAACTTATTTAAAAAATGTATAAAAAGGTGATTTGCATACAAAAAATTATTTTAAACATATGTTTAAAAACAAATATTATTGTAAATTCATAAGGTAAATTTTCATAAATGATTGCATGTTTTAGAAAACTGTAAAAAAGGAATAATATATTTGTAAATTTAAAAAGTAAAATAAACTAATTAAAATAATGTTTAAAAAATTTTTCAAACGCAACAATAAAATTAATAAACATAATTAAAAGGTGACATACACAATTCATTTCGTTATCACTGCGAACCAGAGTGATTGCCAGATTAAGTTGTTCCCCAGGTCTGATTTTTTTTTTTTTTTTAATAGTTAGGTATTCATTAGTAGAAACCATTTATGACATTAAAAACTTTTGAGTGATTTGACAAAGTCAAATAAAATTTGCTCAAAAATATTTGTTTTTAGCCTTAAAAATTTTAATAAATTAGATAAAAGTTCGCGAAATTATAAAATTGTGTATACAATGGCGAACTTAAAATTTTACATAAAACGTGTGCTGTTTGTCTTATACAGTTCGGTAAAAAGTCATCTAAAATTCAAAAGATTACTGCAGCAATTAAAACAAAGGTAAAAACTTTTGTCTGGAGCCAGTATAGTTTAGATGTAACCAATTATCCCAAGGTTATTTGTTAAAACTGCAACAAAAACCTCTATGATCTCAGCAAGAACAAGATGAAGTACCTAGGGAGCTGGATAGAGAAAATATCTAACGTAAAATTCATGTTAATCTGTTTTTTTATATATAATAATTATTATTACTGTTTAGTTAATTCTTTGCTTTATTTACAACCACGCAGTTTAATACATATACATGTATTAAAAAAAATACACGTGTTATTAAAAAAACTTTTCGTTTTTCTATTGTATGCGTAGACTTAAAATGTATATAACTTTATACATTATATATACAGCCCTCTAAGTATATGTATATACATATACTTACTGTAAGTATGACATGCATTGAGGTATTTGAGTATAGTGTGTATGTAGTATATACATATAAGTTATACAAAACACGTATATAAGATACGTGTATTGTATCAGATAAACAATTATTTACTATTTATTTATTAACTATTTATTCACTGTTTATAGTGTAAGCTTAAAATTTAATTGTATAGTATATATAGTTAAACTTTAAGCTTTCATAGCGTGAATAGACTAAAATACTATTTAGTATGCTAAATTAGTATCGCTTACTGACCAAAATTTTTACTATTATTTTAGTTTGATAGGTTGCATCTTAGAAGATCATTAAATATTAATTACATTGTTGATGAAATCAATGCTTCTAATGATTCTGAACGTGCAAAGTCTGAAAAACTTTGCACGTTCAGAATCATTAGAAGTTCAACATGTTCAACATGCTTTGATTTTGTAGGGTAGAATTTTATTATTGTCGTTGTTTTATTTTTTCATGTATATAATATATATATAATATATATAATTTTCATATATATAATGCTTCATATAACAAAATTGACTGTACTTAATAAAATATTTCATTAATTAAAAAATTTTGTTCATTTGTTTTCAGAGGCAATTTTACGGCGGAAGGGGACGTTAAACCCATTCTCCTCCGAAAAAGTTGTTTTTTTAAGTTATAGTCTGTTTATTACGAATTTAGTCGGCTAGCCGGGTGTTTGACACAGTTTAGTCACATAAATTTTTATTTAGAGGACCTTTTTATTTAAAAAAAAGCTAGTTTGTACTTTTTGAGGATTCTTTCTCCACCCCCTTCTTTTCCCACCCTCATTTTATTCGTAGAATCGCCTCTGTTTTCAAACAAAAATATTAAGTGCAGGAAGTAGCTTATATCTCTAAAGAGAGCAGAGCTGTCAACAATCTCATTGAAGCAGCGGAACAGCTTGGATCTAAATATTCAGAACGGGTAGCCTCAGGCAAGTATATTAAGCTGTTCTTTTAAAATAAACTAGCTGAGATCGGACCCGTAAAAATACAGGTCTTTGTAAGTCTATTTCAAACCGAACTTTTCTATACTTTTTTCTTTTATATCCTAGCTTTCCGATTCTGTAAAATACGGGTGTTTACCTAACCTACCATTTTTAAAAATATCTATTCCACACAAATTATTTAATACCTATTCCTTATTTAGTTCAATATTTTTTA
This sequence comes from Hydra vulgaris, assembly GCF_038396675.1. NCBI lineage: Eukaryota > Metazoa > Cnidaria > Hydrozoa > Anthoathecata > Hydridae > Hydra > Hydra vulgaris. Next base: position 6,338,937 of record NC_088932.1, on the reverse strand, counting down.
GTAAAATAATTTATTCTAAAAAAAACATTCAAGAGCAAAAAACTTAACATATGCACACCTTTGTAATAAGGTTTGATTTTATGCTAAATGCATTTCTTTAATAGCTTAGCAGTTAAGTGCGCTGTCATCAGTGTTGCTTTGAAGGGTTTGAAACCTCCTCTTAGCTTAAAAAATGAAGGATCTCTAAGCATCAGTAAATTTTTATTTTTGTGTATCCGTAGCCATTTTGGTGTTTTTTCCCTTTGAAATAAGGTAAGTTTCGTTTTTTTAAATAAAATTTATCTATTGACCGTACATATCTAATTTTTAACTATACACCTAGCAAATTCGTTTTTCTATATTAGTTTAAAATTGTATTACAATCAGTTTAGTCAACAATATAAAATTTTTAAGCACAAATCTACATGTTGCCATTGTCGGCCGACTACCAATTATCGATAATGAGATCGTTTTTTAAAAAAAAAGTAAAACTAAGGAGCCATGATACTAGTCTAGACTCTAGATTACTCTAGAACTAGATCTATTTCTATCTGTTAAAATGAGAACTTATCATAATTGTAAGTTATTAGATCTAGAATGTAGATTATTCTAGATCTAGATTAGAAAATTAGACTTAGTGACTTAGACTTTATTACTTTATAAGTTTATTCAGTGAACTTAAGTGACTAGTTTAGTCAGTAGTGACATAGCCTTAGAACTTTTAATTGTTGATTGATCTATTCTAGACTCTGGAATCTGTGACTATATATATACTGTTATATTATGGATCTAATTCTTTCTTTTTTTTCCGTTTTTAGGTCCACAAATTCAAAATGAGAAAAACAACCCAGGATTTATAGAGTTTCATTGGAGAAAATTTTTCCCTAATCAACATACCTATTAAGAATGGGTGTATTTTATATCTAAAATATCAAAGTAAAAAAAACTCTTGCAGAGTCTACAAAGATTTTAACTGAATATTTGCCAAAGGCTGATGTTGTTAAGCTAAAGACTGCCATTAAAAGAACAGAAGATGGTTTTTTAAAATTCAAAAAAGTTCCTGATTGATACTGGTTTGAAATAGTTAATTATTGTGATATGCCTTTCAGGTATCAACCAAAGGAGGATGAGTCTACTAAAGCAATGACCAGTACAGATCTTAATACAGCCTTTATGGCAGATACTACTAATACAGGAATAGTTGACACAACCTTAGATCTCAACACAGCTTTTGCTGATGCAAATAAATTCAACATGCTGCGGCAGATGGCACATCATGTACAACAGGCTTCAGCAACCGAAAAGATTGCCCGTCTTGTTTTGCAAAAAAACAATCTCTTCGCCACTCTAGAGAAACTGTTCAATTTCTTAGAGATAAACTAAAAATATATAAAAATTTAAAATTTACAAATCGTAATTTGACTCAGAAGGAAAACAGAAAATCTGCTTCATTGACAATGTGGAAAAAAAGTATCTTCACGCTAAAGACAACCAGATAGTTTAGAAATCTCTGGATCATAAAGAGTACATTAATTTATTAAGGAAGCTGAAGATATCAAACAGTAAGCTACGAACTCAGTTAAATAACTTATTAGAAAAAAACAGATCTGAAGCAAAAGAAAGAGATAAACACATTAAAAGCATTGAACTTGAGTTCAAAATGGAGTTGGTGAAAGTAAAAAAGGAATGTTGTCAACTCACAGAACAAAACCATTATCTCTTAAGCTTGACCTTAGAGCCACAAGACAAAAGTGTGGTTGAAACCATGGTAGGACGAACATATGGTCCAGCATTGAGGAAATGTGTCTACAGGTCCTTAGTTAGCCAAAAACCTATCACAAATATAAGTGATGTTCTAACCCATGTATGTCAGATTTTGACTGGGACAGAACTGTCTTCAGTTCCGCACAAATCAAATGTTGCCAGAATGGCTTTTGAGCTAGGAGTGATATCTCTTATTCAGACAGGAGAGGCTCTACATAATTGTGACGTTGCGACTTTGGCATTTGATGCCACTACAGAGGTGGAAAAACATCTCAACGAATTCCATGTAAGTATTTACCCACAAAAGCAGTCACTTACCATTTCTACCATGAGACTACCAGGGGGTAGAGCATTTGATTATGCCACACACATATTACCAGCATTGAAAGAAGTAGCTGATAATTATGCTGATTTTACACAGATGTCTAGAGTAACAGTTAAAGAAATCTTTTTGTCCAAAATTAAAAGTTGTCTTTCAGATAGGGCACCTGTGAATCATTGTGTTATTGAATTGCTAAAACAGGATATTAATGTTGAACTTCTAGAACTTCAAATTCAATGTACATCCATTGGACGGAATAGCTACAGCCTCTAAAAAAGCTCTCATTGATGTAGACAAAGAGCTGAAAAATAAAACTGCCACTAGAAAAGAAGGATCTGTAGTGTCTTTTCTGTACAACTTTTCAAAACTTAGGTAACTATATCTAATTTATATATTCTTTGTTTTGCTAACCTTTTTAAATAACAAATATGATGTATGGTACTATAAAAAAATATAACACATAATATATTATATATATATATATATATATATATATATATATATATATATATATATATATATATATATATATATATATATATATATATTATATATATATATATATATTTATTGATTTATTTATGTATTTCTAAAAGTAAAACAAATTGAAAACTATTTTTAGATACAGCTTCAAAGGTGAACCAGCAACATTCAAGTCTTTCTTGAGAGAAAATGGAGTTGCTCCAGGAGCCTTTCTGCGCTATGTTGAAAACAGGGTACATGTAATTTTTCACATGGCTGGAGTTGCTATATTCCATCTACAGCTGCTAAAGTCATTTCTTCAGAAGTAAGAGTTTTATTTTTACAAATTATTGATAGAGCTTCAAAAATATAATTGAAAATCAAGTTAACATTTTGAAATATTTACTTTCAGACACAACAAAAATGTTGTGAGTAAAGCTCTTTTTGGGGACATCGGTAAAGATGGCATCATCTTTCAGCTGCAAGCTCTAGGATTGATTGGAAAAGTAATTACAGGCCCGTGGATGAAACTAGTTTTTGGCAATGTATTGCAGAAATCTAATCTTGAACTGGTATTTTTATTTTATTTTAAAATAATAGTAGTTAAAACTTATTTTTAGTAAAATTGATCACATTTAATTGTTGTCTTTCTATCTTTTTTGCTTAATATTATTTTAGCTTAAGAATATTGTGTACCCTTTTTCATTTATTTTTACATTTCATTAAATTTAGGTACCCATGTTCCAGATTTGTCATCAAAGAATCACCCAGATGAAACAAAGTTCCAATGATTTGTTGTCAACAGATCTAGATATTTTTGGGCAAAAATTAGTGTTTGACGAGGTGCAGAAGTCATTGCTGAAAACAACTGATATAACGCTCCTCAAAAAAATAACATCAACTCTTCTGAGTTCTATTGAGTGTGTTATTCATAGACAATTGCACAATTATATATCTGGGCCTCTATCTAACCCTACTGAGAAAAGATTGAAGGACACACTCTCAGCACCTGCCAACAATATGCATGCAGAACGTGCTTTTGACATGACAGACTGTCTACTTAGAAAAGCCCCCAACGCCACTATTGGATATCTAGATTCAAAAGTTAAAGCAAAACTGAATCACACTCTTCGGTTGATTGAATCCAAACCAGAAGATATTCAAAGAAACCTAATACAATTTTCTATCACTAGAGGATCACAGATCCGAAAAGCAGGAGTGCTTGAAAGTAAAGGGATAGACGATAACATTAAAACAAGACGGATTGAAGCATCTCAAAAGGCTAACAAGGCATTCAGGCAGAAACTGGAACAAGACGTTAAAAAGTCTTGCTAAATAATGCCTCTGTTGGTAATGAAATGTTTATAAAAGTTGCCCCAAACCAGAAACCTTTTCTTGAAAAAATGTTAAGCAATCAAAATATGACTAATCATTTGTTTAATCATAAATGGGAACTAGACAATGGACAGGACAAAATTTTTTATGGACGAATACTAACAGAAAGGCAAAAAGACAAGAGAACTGTGTATGTTACATCTTACTAGGGTTTCGACGAGGACTCATCAGAGGATTTTGACATGTTTATTGAGTCAATTATTGCTGACATGAGACTTGGCAAACTATTTTTTGAAGTTTAGTTAACTGTTATTGTTTATGTAAGAAAAAAATTTTCATGTTCTTTTGCTACTTATAAGTTCAAATTCATCTCTTGAAACTGTTCATTTTGATGTTTTTTTTTTTGCCGATATGTAATCTTAAAAACTTATGAAATATTTATATTTATTTAAAAAAAATCATCAAATGTTTTTTTGTAATTTGCATAATTTATGGATAATAATTTCTTTATTTCATTTCATTTTTCACTACAACTAGTTCAAATAAATTCCTCTTTTGAAACTGCTCATTTTGGTATATACTTTTGTTAATGTATTCATAATACTTTCTGAAATATTTACATTTGAAAGAAAATTGCTTCACTTTTTTTTATTTCTCTATATAAAGTCCATAGGATCTCAAGGCACTTCGGACAAACTAAAAATCTCAATAACTTTTGAACCAATAATGCCAGCATCATAAATTTAGTGTTGTTGGAAAGCATTTTTCATTCTCTTTTATTTTATTACACATTTATTGGTATTGGATTAAATTAACTTTTTTGGTGCTATTTGCATTTATCTTACATTTTTTGAACAATTTTAATTATTTTGCATACAATTGCATAAAAATATATAAAGCTGGTATAGATATATTATCTCACGGATAAGCATTTGTATTTATTACAATAGTAATAAATAAATAGTTTTTCTCTTAATTAGAATATATCCCATAAAAATATATTCCATATATCTTTAATGGGAGGAGTTTTTTTCAAAAATTTAAATGAAATCTTATTTCAAGTTTGTTTTTCTAGTTTATTGCCACAAAGTGACATCACATAAGCAAAAAAATTGTGGCTTAAACGATTAACGAAAAAGCCTCGTCCAATGATATATATAAACTAGATGTATAAGTGCAATCCAAAGAGTGAAGCCTTTTTTTGCCGTTTTTACAAATGGCAGATTAAATTTGTAAACATATATTTTCAACTTTTCTTTTTTTAAATGAAGTAAATATAACTAAAATTTAAATACTATTTATGTAAAAGTGTTAAACGGAAATTAGAATTCTTATAAAATAATAATTTAGGATTCCTTAACTTATTTTCGATTGAAAAGGAATAAAGTTTTGACTAGAAAAGTAAAACGACAGATGCTTTTGAAATATCTTTATGAATTAAAATACTTTTTAATAAGCATAGGCTCAAAGAAAGACTTTTTAAGTATTTTCTAATTACTAAAACTTGTTTATGAATTAACTTTAATTTATTTGGAGAGGATTCAAATCTCGGATTACTTGATCAGAAGCTCGGCGCACTATCCACTCGACCACGTTGGCACGTTGTTATACGGAAATTTTAAAAACTATATAATGATTTTTTTTTAACAGAAATAAATTTTTTAACAGAAATAACATGGGATAGCATCAGCACTGCTTTTCTGGAGTTTAAAAAGTTTTATGCAGACTTGATTGAATACGTGCACGCCACAATCAAGGGTATTGAGCTAAGTGTTCCATGAAAAGTTCACATAGCAGTATGTCATATACTTCCTTTTCCTCATTCTACTGTCCGTTACTCTGGTCCACAGTGTAATGGTGGATGAATGCATCGGGCATATTTATAAATACAACTTGCGTATTTTACATCATGTTAATACATTTATATCATGCATTAACATAAACATATGTTTTTTAAACATGTCAGTACAGAGAAATAATAAAGCAATTAAAAACAATTTTTCCATAGTATTTTTTACCCTCCGATTCTGCCCTATTTACAAACACTATATCTGTAGAACTAACCTAGTATAACTCCTCTACTGAATTTAAAATATTGCATGACACTAAATGTATAAATACAATTTGAAGCTGTAAAAAACAAAATTACAAAGTTTATTGATATTTTGAAAAAACAAACAAAATAAAAATCAACAAAATTTATTAAAATAATCTATAAAAAATCACATAAGATTAAAAGTTAAAAAAAATGGTTAAAAGGTGATTTGCATACAAAAAACACTATTTTAAACATTTGTTTAAAAACATATATTAATGTAAATACATAAGATAAATTTATTAATATTTTTTGCATGTTTTAGAAAATTGTTAAAATGAAAAATTATATTTTAAAAATTTATACCACCCCACAACAAATTCAATAAATATAATTAAAAGGTGACTTGCATACAATTCATTTGGTAATAACTACGCTTATTACCATTCTATTGAATGGTTTATGCAATATGGTGTGAGATGTAAAAAACAAAGTAACAAAGTTTATGGATAGTTTATAAAAAAACAAAATAAAATCAGTACAACTTATTTGAATAATGAACAAAAAGATATCACATGACAATAAAAGTTAAAAAATAGAGTTAAAAGGTGATTTGCATTCAAATAAAATTATTTTAAAAATGTTTAAAACAAATATTGTTGTAAATGCATAAGACAAATTTACTAATATGATTGGCATGTTCTAGAAAATTATAAAAAAGGAATAATGTATTTGTATATTTAAAATGTAATACAAAAATTTCAACTTAATAAAATAATATATATGTATATATATATATATATATATATATATATATATATATATATATATATATATATATATATATATATATATATATATATATATATATATATATATATATATATGTATATATATATATATATATATATATATATATATATATATATATACATATATATATATATATATATATATATATATATATATATATATATATATTGTTTCTGTTAAGATAATCTTACATTCTAATTCTCTCTTTTTTAATTACTATGTCTGTTCACTTGTAAGATATCAGCTCTAATGATTTTGATTGATATATAAACATTCCGTTTTTAAAGTTTTAATTAATGAAAATTCTTGAAATTTTCATTAATTAAAACTTTAAAAACGGAATGTTTATGTATCAATCAAAATCATTTTTACTTTCAACTAGGCTTCAAGCAACCACAATTAGTGTTAGAAGTTACTGGATAAAAAAAGATAAATGTTATTGGACAAGATAACGATTAACAAACGACTTAAAAGATTGCAATTTATACCAATCAAGAAAATAAGGTAAAGGTAGAAAATTCCAAAGAACTGATGTTCAAGGAAAAAAACACAGACAAATAAGAAATTTTTGGAGCACTTAGGAACAGTCACAGAAAATCGAAGAGACTAATTGAATGACGAGTAACTCTAGAACGAATTTTTGCAGATGTCACAAAAAGACGCTTGCTGTTTAGAGCAGCGCCCAATATAGTTTTTATAAAAAAGAAGGAAGAGAAGCAACATTACGACGATTTAAAACTTATTGAAGGTTGACTGCAAGAGCAGGTCCAAACATGTTTACAATGTTACAGCGTTTTTACTCCTTGTTGAAAAGAAAAAGGCGTTATTCGAAGATCTGCTGATTAATTGGTAATGTAATTCAATTTAAATAGAGATAAAGAATAAAATACGGAGAAGGAATATCTTGAGCATAAAAGAGATGCAACCTTAGCAGATCCTAATTTTGCAATGGATTAAGAATGTAGTTTCCATTCTGTAGCAGAAGTGAGATCTTTTTCAAACTCAAACGCCCGCTCACAACAATCAAAGAGTATTGGCTTTTTATCAAGGCAAGAATAAATGGTAGTATCATCAGTGAACAATGCTACTTTAGATTTCTTGGAAATTGTTAATGTAAACTAACAAAGCTGTTAGGCCAAAGATTGGAGAAAAATTTTGATGAAGCCCTAAAGTTATAATTAATGAAGAAGAGTGCTGCCCATTGAGGATAACCTTGTATGCCAAACTTTATAAAGGAATTTGGAAATGTCAAGAGCAGTAGCAATAATATTCTCACATCTATCTAATACATGATAAAATCTATCAGGTTATATCGTTAACAAGTCAGCAATAGATCGGAAGATTGCAATCCATTTTGATGATCAGAAAGTAAGTTGTAAGATTGAAGATAAGAGAATAAGTGTTTGTTAATTAAATACTCAAAATTTGTTTATGATACTAAAAAGACTAATAAGACCGTAGTTAGACAATCAAGATCGTTCTCCAAAATTATTGGAAAGAGGGCAAACAGATGCCGTTTTCCAGCAGGCTGCAAAATATTACTCTGATATGAACTTGTTAAGTAGTTTTCAAAGAATAAACAAAAGCTTCGGAGATCACTTCTACAACACTTCTGACTATAAGAGGTATATTGTCTGGACCACAAGCTGTAGAAAAGGCTAAGCTGGAAATCAATTTTTATTTAGAAGCTGGAGTAATACAAATGTACAATCAACATTTTTTTTGGCTTTATCAAGTATGATGTGATTCATGGAATTAAGATAAGTTTGATAAAAATTTCTTAGCAAGCATTTAAGCTTTTTCTTTATTTGAAGTAACAAAATCTGAACCAAGCAAGAAAGGTGGAAATACAGATTTGCCATTATTATAAACACTGTGAGAGGTTTTCCGGAAGGTAGAATCTTTAACAGGAGTTTTCTCGGTACTCGAGGAGAACAGGCCTATAGAGCGTTCTTGATTAAGACCTGAGAATAGCGGATTTTAGTGTTACAAGAATCCTTTTTTAATGGTTTTTAGCAATAGTAAACAGATATCTCTTTTCTGGAGAACTTTTTGGGTGATAGATACAACAATGTTTACGATTGGGAATTGTGGCAGCAAAATCAGAGAAAAATCATGGAAAAGAGTGTTAACCATGGAGAAGAGCTTTAACACAGTTAAAAAGCTACTTCATTAAATAAAATAAAACTGTTGCAAAATTTTGAAGTGTATTACAATAACACTAATATATTAAATAATAAAAACTAAAACAGTTGCTAACCCAAAATTGCATGAACAAAACTCTGTAAGAAATTTCAAACAGAAAACAATATGTACAATTTGAAAATTTAGAAACGACCAAAAAAACTGTAAATTGCGGAGTCCCACAGTTTTCTATACTTAGACCTTTAGTTTTTTTACTATACATAAATGATTTGTCTTCAATATCAAACCTATTAAATTTTATTCTATTCGCAGATCACTCGAATCTTTTTATTCTCACAAAAAATTGAAACACTTTTTACAGAAGTAAATGAAGAATTAAATAACGTTAATGAATGGTTTATATGCAACAAATTGACTTTGAATGTTCAAAAAACTAATTTTTCTCTGTTCCACAAACCAAGCAAAACAAAAGAAATACCACTTATTCTTCCCAATCTAACGAATAAAACTAACATCAAAAGGCAAACATCTGTAAATTTTTTAGGTGTGAACTTTGATGAAAATCTATCTTGGAAAGTTCATATAAATTCTATAGAAAAAAAAATTTTAAAAAATATTGGCATGATCTATAGAGTTGAGCCACTTTTAAATTTTAAGTCCTTAAAAGTTTATATTTTTCCTTTATACATAGTTACTTAACTTACGGCAACATCATGTGGGTAAGTACTAATCACATTAAGCTAAAAAAACTAGCAAGCAAAAACATGCTGTAGAATCATATTTGGAGCTGGTAGATCGATTTCTTGTGAACCTCTTTTTCGTATAATTGGTGCCCTGAATATTTTCAAACTTAATATCCATATTGTTCTACAGTTCATGTACAAAACAAAATATGGACTGTCCCCCAAAATATTTGAAACTTATTTTAAAGTAATACACCGTAAACATGCTACAAGATTTTCCGCAAACAACTTTGTTATACCAAAATCTTATTCTAAACAAAATTCTTATTCAATTCAGAATCACTTTTGTGGAAAAGATTCTTAAACATTGTTTCCGGGAAAAAAATCTCTACATCAGTTCAAAACTGTTTCTATTAAACACAGATTTTGATATATATTATAAGTCTTTCTTTTAAAAATAGATCAGATATGTAATTTAAAAACTAAAAAACAAGGTAATTATTCCTTGTAATCATTAAGAAAAGGTTAAAATTTTTTGACAATAACCATTATCAAAAATCACATTTTCTCGCTTTTTATTTTTTTTGTGTGTATATATATATATATATATATATATATATATATATATATATATATATATATATATATATATATATATATATATATATATATATAAAGTTATTATATATTCACTTTTACTTTTACCCAATCTATTTATAATATTATGTATTAAACGATATCTCACTTTATTTTTTATATATTTTTTGTAAACACTTATTCAATTTTTCTTTTATACTATATATTCTTGAAACAACTTTGTAAAAATTATAAATTGTAACACAGTGCTCGGCGATCAGGCAAGTCTATGCTCTTCTTGTATTCTACTTATTGCCTTTTGCTCTAAATATATAAGGGAGATGCTTATTCTTACATATTTTAACAGAGTTATATTTAATTTTTTTAAATAGTTTTATTTTGCTGTAAACTTGTTAAAAGTTCATATAGGGGTTTTATAAAATGATTGTAATGAAATTGTCATACATATCTTCTTTGAATCACTGTCTGTTTATATAAATTGTTTTTTCCTATTGTTATTTCATGAAAACGTTACTTTGTATTTGAAAAAGCTTTTTTGTATTTTTATTTTTTAGTTGTGTGAACGGCGTAATAAATTTTGAAAAAAAAAAAAAAAATAGGTTAATTAAAAAATTAGAAAAGTATAAAGAAATTATGTTTTATGTTTACATAACATTAAATGTGTGCTTTTGGTTCTAGCAACTACCACAAATTACATATTGTCCACTTGTTGTAACTACCCAAGGGTAATTGACAGGGTAGTGATTTTTTTAATTTTAATTGGTTTATCCTTGTGTTTTTAACATTAACTTGTATAAACGTGATGAGTAATGCACAGTTGTGCCATTCCTTGTTGTGCTTAATTAAATGCACTGACGTCGTGCTATTTAGTTAAATGCAGCATTCGTCATAATAAAAACAAGCCTAAAGGTTATTCTTCACAAATTGATGGTTTCCGATATAAATTACTTTTTGGAATCTGAGATTTTTGTTTTGTTCTTTATCATGGCTAAACAGAACGATTGGCTTAGTTATATTAGTTGGAGGATTTCTTTTAGTAGAGCTAAATTTCTTGATGTTCAAGAGCCTCTGAAAATGTTGTGCATGAGCGTAAACTGTTGCAGATGAGTGTTTTCCTGATCTAACAGCAATTTAGGTTGGCCTAGAACAGATATTAGCATCTTTCTTTTCAAAAACCATCTCTATTGATAGTTACTCCAACCTATTCAGGTGATATAAGCTTTTGTAGAGCTTTGACCAACACGTGGTCCAGAGAGTTACCCAGTACTCCAAATCTATCAACACCGCGAAGGTTTGTTAGCTGATGGAATTCCAATGGTAATTCTACCCTTGTTGTTTTGGCTAATAAAAATCACTTTATCTTGCCACAAATTATATTAAAGTTCCTTCAAATTTTTAATAGTTAATCTTCAGAAGATTACACCATTCATTCTACGCTATGATTGATGTAACAGGAACTAAGTTGTCATGCGATATGTCTTCTAATATATATTTTTTCTTTTAAGTAAACGAGTATAGAGGGCTTTATGCTAATTTGGAATCCAGTTTTAAATGTCAAATTATTAGTGGTTTTAATTCTCTAATTTTTAAAGGGATATAATTCAATAACAAACTACTTAAAAAAAAATAGGATTCCTTTCATATTACCAGGAGAGCCTTTGACCGCTGTCATTCATCAGCGGACAAACAGTATCAATAATCACTTTCAAAAGAAGAGGTTGATCTACATCTAATAATGGTTGACTAGGTTTCTTTCTGATTTTAAGTTTCTTTTTGACTTCTGAATGTTCTAGGCTAATTTCATCTATTCTAACTGTGCTTAACTCTTTAGTTTTCTTCTGTTGATCTTGATCACACATTTTTATAGTTATTATACATACATACATACATACATACATACATACATACATACATACATACATACATACATACATACATACATACATACATACATACATACATACATACATACATACATACATACATACATACATACATACATACATACATACATACATACATACATACATACATACATACATACATACATACATACATACATACATACATACATACATACATACATACATACATACATACATACATACATACATACATACATACATACATACATACATACATACATACATACATACATACATACATACATACATACATACATACATACATACATACATACATACATACATACATACATACATACATACATACATACATACATACATACATACATACATACATACATACATACATACATACATACATACATACATACATACATACATACATACATACATACATACATACATACATACATACATACATACATACATACATACATACATACATACATACATACATACATACATACATACATACATACATACATACATACATACATACATACATACATACATACATACATACATATATATATATATATATATATATATATATATATATATATATATATATATATATATCAGAATATTTTATAAAATGATTATTTTACAAAATATTCTGATATATATATATATATATATTTTTTTTTAGTGATCTTCCTTTTTACCCCCTATTTAACTATTGATTTATGAAAATTATATATGCATCATTAACAATTGTAATATATAATAATGTATCTTGTATTTGTAACGGAATATTTTAAGTTTCTTACTTCGTTAACTTATTTCTTATCTTGTAAATATTTTATAAATTTTAACACGATCATTTCTTAGCGGTACTCGACGACAAGACCGTATGGTCTTCTACGAGTTCCCGCGTTCTTTTATTATTTAATAACGATTATTATATATATATATATATATATATATATATATATATATATATATATATATATATATATATATATATATATATATATATATATATATATATATATATATATATATATATATGTTTTTATTATTATATATTTGTATTTTAAGTATTGTAACGAAATGCTTATTTATAATGTAATAAAAAGAACAAAAAAAAAAAAAAAAAAAAAAAAAATATATATATATATATATCAGAATATTTTGTAAAACAATCATTTCATTTTTCGCTAATAATAGTTCACTTCGCTTGATATTAAATAAGGCACCCCATGGCCTACTATAATTAGACGGCCGAATATCTTGCTTTTCTGAGCGAAAAATTAGAAGGGTAACTTTTTGACTTACATAAACGTATTTTAAAACAGTTTATTCAAATATTCTTAATATGGTTAACACATGTGCTGTAATTTACTGTAAAACTGGATATAAAAAGAAAGAGAATCGAATTAATTTTATTCCTGAAAAGCATCCACTTTTTGGATTTCCAGAAAATAATCCTGACTTATTAAATCAGTGGGTAGTATTTATCAATCGAAAGTTATGGAAGCCTAGTAAAAATTCGGCTATTTGTGCTAAACATTTTGAAGAAAAGTATTTAAAAATTGGAAAAAGAGTTACATTAATTTGGGATTTATATCCCGTTCCAACTATTTATTGCTTACCTGAAAAAATACCATTATCAGTATATCCAACTATATCGAAGGGTAGAAAGCCACCGTCTGTCCGTCATCCATCAAATAATCAGGATGAATCCAATTTATTTATAGAGAAAGATAAAATTCACTGTTTAAATGATTTAAATAATGTTAACCTAGAAGGGTATCAGCTCAAAATATATAATGACAAATACATATTTTTTAAACTAGAAGTTAATCAACACTTAGGTATTTTAAAAGTTACATAAACAATTGTAGTTGATGAATTTATACATGTTTCCTTGTTCTATAAATCATCTTATCTTCCATTGCCTCCATGGTTTTGAAATATTGGCTGTGTATTAAAGAAAAAAAGTGTACTGGAGAATTTTCCAGCATATATAAAAAATTATCTAGAAGAAGATAGTTTATCAAATGATTTAATGACTGAACTCAATGAAATAAAATACAAAAAACCAATTGATCGGCCAAAGTTTTCATCAAATCTTTTACAATATTCCCTTATTCTTCGATATACATCAGCGCAGGCCTATAAACTCTTATTAGAACAGTTTCCTCTACCATCATTTAGCCTTTTGAAAAAAATTAATAAAGGTGGGGTAGAACCGTTGAAATCTGTAAAATGTTTACTAAACCAAAATAAAATTGATAAAGATATAGTGCTGTTGATGGATGAAATATATTTGCAGAAAGAAGCGCAATATCAAGGTGGTAGAATGATAGGTGTAGATAATGAAAGAATTTTATATAAAGGCGTAATGACCTTCATGATTGTTTCTTTAAAAAAAAAGTTTAATTTTGTTATAAGAGCTATACCAGAAGTAAAAATTGAGGGTAAATGGCTGGCTGACCATGTTGATGAGTGCATTACATCTCTACAAGAAAATGGTTTTCACGTAGTGTAGTTTCTGATAATTATTCCACTAATGTTTCTGCTTTTTCACATTTGATGCATAAATATAAGAATACCAACCATGTTAGTAGTATTACTCATCCTACAAAAAAAGACAGTGTAATATATTTATTTTTTGACGCTGTCCATCTTCTCAAAAACATACGAAACAATTTACTAAATTCCAAACTTTTTATATTCCCTGCTTTTTATTTTGACCAGTTTCATGATCGGACGATTTTCCAGATCGGACTGATGCCTCAAGCTTTTTAAAGTTGATAATTATATGGTGGACAATAAGTAACAGTAAGCAAAAATATAACAACAATTATTATATTGGAAATGCAGCTGTTTTGGGTGACATGAAACCTTTATTTTTGCGCAATTTAGCTGAATGGATTGAAGAATGGCAATTATTTCAAGTTTCAAACTCTCAAAAGTTTACATTAAGTAAACAAACATCAGAAGCTCTTACAACCACTTTAAGATGCACAGCTTCACTTATTGATGATTTAATTCAAGAAGGATATGATTATTTTTTAATATCACGCTTGCTAACTGATCCATTAAAGTTAAGATTTTCAAAATATCGTCAAATGAGTGGTGGCAGATTTTTAATTGGTTTGCGTGAACTTGAGACATCTGAGCGCATTTTAGCAGTAAAAACTTTACTTAAAGAGTCAGTCAATATCTGGGAAGAAGATGTAAGAAAAGAGAGTTGTAATATATCTTTAATGAAATTATTTGATGATAAATAGCAAGAAATTTTACCAGATATTGAAGAATGCAATTTAGATTCAGAGAGCTTTGAAGTTGCTACAGTTATTTCTGGTTATATGGTTAAAAAGTTTAATAAAAAGATCAAATGTGGTGTTTGTAAAACTTTTCTATTAGCTGAATCTGGCAAGGTACAATGCCAATATTTTGAAAAACTTTCTCGTGGAGGATTGATTTTACCAGCTAATGATTTTACACATTATATTTCAAAAGCATTTGCAATATTAGATACTGCCATTTTTCTTATAAGAGACTCAACTCTTTGTGATCGATATGTTGCAGAGCGAGTACTTAGATTAAATGATTGTGCTACTTCATTTTTATGCGATGAACATCAAGTTATTGGTGTAAAATTTATAAATCGCGTTGTTACAAATATTTATTTTAACAATGAACAAAAATAATTTTCTGATGAAATTAGAAAGAACAGTGTCAAGGATTTTAAAAGCAGACAGAGAAAAAAATTGAAGCTGAATTAGGTGAACTAATCAATGCTAAATTGATTATTTTAATTGTATATACTTCCTTTATTATTAGGTTTTTGTTTATCGTCGTATATCTCATTAATATTACTGAGATGTTATTTTTGAGAAATATATTTCTTTTGAGGTACATATTTATGTTAATAGAGTCATTACAAATTTTAATATTTTATTATTTAAAAAAGTTATTACAATTTTTTATTGATGAATAAAGTACAATATAATTTTATTTTATTTTAGCGGTGTAAGTTT
Source organism: Hydra vulgaris (assembly GCF_038396675.1). Taxonomy (NCBI): domain Eukaryota; kingdom Metazoa; phylum Cnidaria; class Hydrozoa; order Anthoathecata; family Hydridae; genus Hydra; species Hydra vulgaris. Next base: position 6,322,885 of record NC_088932.1, on the reverse strand, counting down.
TTTAGAAAAATCATCATCAGGCAAAGGAAAGTGTCTAATTTATGATACATTTATCATATTTCTCAGACAAATTTTATTTTGTATACACACTTCCGTAAATAAAACCCCTGTGAAAATCATAATTTTAATTGATGTAAGTGTGACCAAACATTCTATACGATATATTTTTGTTTTGAAAAGTTTACCCTTCTAATTTTTCGCTCCGAAAAGCAAGATATCCGGCCGTGTAATTATAGTAGGCCATGGGCACCCTGAAACAGTGATAGTAAAATATTTATGAAGCATGGTGCCCAGTCAACTAATGTTGTTTTTCGTAAGCAAAAGTATTCATCATTGTTACTGCTACAGAAAAGTCAGAATCTCATCATAAAAGCTTTTGTTAACTCTGACAGGATCTTGAAGTTTCCATTGAGGTTTAAATAAAGAGTTGATATTTATAACACTTTAAATTTTTTTCTCTCTAAGTTTTTTTAACAGCGCGTTAATTTTTATCTACTTTGTTTTTTCCTTGTTTTTATTTATTATCTTGGGTATTAAGCCTATCAATAAAGTTGATTGATTGATTGAATTATGTATATATATATATATATATATATATATATATATATATATATATATATATATATATATATATATATATATATATATATATATATATATATATACATCCCATCAATTTCTTCATAAACACGATTTTTCAACATATCGTAAGCAAGCAATTACTAATGTATTAATTAAACCACATTCTTCAATTTCACCTATTATAGCTATTTTTAAAGGTTTTCTTTCAAGAGCATATAAAATATGTATAGAACAAAATGTTCAGAATGAAGTAGAGTTTCTTGTTAATGTGTTTTCCCAAAATGGATATTTATACAAACAATTTTCAGATATCGCCAAAAATTATAAACTATCACATAAAGATGCAATAAACCAGCTAACAGACCCTACAAAAATTGTCACATTGCCGTGGATACCGAAACTAAGCATTATACTTTAAAAAGAATTTTGTAGAGTAGGTATAAAAACCGTTTCTCGCTATGCTTATTTTTTACTTTTATGTTGCAATAAATCAATATTGCATCCAAATAGTTATACTGGTATCTATTAGATAAATTGCTCATGTGGTGCGAGTTATGTCGGCAAAACAGGAAAGAAGATATCCACACACGTTAATGAACACGAGAAAAACATACTAAAGGTAACTGGGACGCATAGTATAGCAATAGTTGAACATGCCCAACATCATAGTGGTTTAACTAACTGGACTAAACCAAAAATATTTTATATTATCCCTAACAACAATACGCGTAAAATTCGCGAAGTAATTGAAATACAACACTTACAATGCTCTAATTCGAAGGAGAATGTTTTAAATCGCGAACATGGTAACTTAGTGACGACACGCCGTTGGAGATCACTTTTTGTTAAACTTAACAAGTCTAAATCTCCTACGCTGCAATGACATCATTCTTGTTTTAACTTCTATGAATTTTGTGCAACGGTTTTTTTAGTTTGATAATGGCTTATACTATATAAGTCGAAATATCACTATTAAATAATAAAATAATGTATATTATCATATATGTTATATATTATATTTAATTGATGTATTTTATCAATTAAATATAAATTATATTATTAACAATGTCACTTAAACGATGTATATATATGTATATATATATATATATATATATATATATATATATATATATATATATATATATATATATATTATATATATATATATATATATAGATACTTGCATAGATAAAGATATATTCGAGGTTAACTATTTTGATGTAATAATACGAAGTCTCTTGTACGTGTTACAGTGCTCAATATTATTAAATATATTTTTCATTGTATATAAATAATTGAAAAATAAAATTCATAAAAATTAACAGATAATATAAAACAATTTAAGTTTATGTAAAAGTTCTAAAAATAAGAAATTGTAAAATATCAATGTCGAGTTTATCATTTTTATTTTATTCCATGAAAAGTTAGCTTTTCAATTATGGTTATTAGAAACTTTTTGGAGATTATCAATTTTTTCAATTTATTAAAGCTATGTTCATAAAGCCACAACTCTTCTTCACTTTTAGTAACTTCTTGGGTACCACAAAGCTCTATCCTAGATTACATTTTATTTTCCTTATCTATACTTTGTTTTATATCTTCACAACACAACTTTTGTTAATCTTAAAATTCCTTAATAAATTATATATATATTTGCCATATATGTACTTTGGTTATAGTTTTTTTTCTATGTTTTTAAAATTTATTTTTTAAATATACTGAAAAAGTTAAACTACCATTCTCAACAATGAGTAACAAAGGTGCAAATATTGTTGCAAGGAAATGATCATAACATTTAATGATGTAATTTTGACTTAAAAACATTTTATAAATAAATTTTTTAATAAATGATTAAGCTTTTTCTATCTAGTTTATTTCTACTTCAAATTGCTTTTTATCATTTATATGAGTAGAACTTCTAGAAGAAGTGACTTTTTCTCCTTAGGATCTTGATAAGGTAATTATTTCATAATAATATTGAGCAATGATTATCAGCTTATTCGGGCGACTTTATTCAATAAAACTATCGTTGATTATAAAAAACTTAAGAAAATAACTGTACTTTAGGTAAAACATTGATAAAGTTTTATTTCATTTAATAAAGAATGCATAGTGGGATGAATGTGAGACAAATGGTGGACAAAATTATTTTGATTTTTTTTTTTTAATAAAACCCTTTATATGTCCAAAGAATCACTTTGCAATAAGATATATTTACTTCTATTATAAATTTTAGTTAAATGATTGCTAATTCTAAAAATTATTTAGCAATATTTATAAAACTTTAAAAACGCGGATTTGTTATTTTTTAATTTCAAATTCAATAATTTCTTAAAACCGGGGAACTGAATAATAAACTCTTCTGGTGGAATAAACTTAAAAAAAATTGATCCTTTAGAAATAAAAATTTATCACTAGATTTGAAACTCTAATATCGATATTATTATTATATTTTTGTATTTCCACAACGCTTTGACTAAGTTTGTAGATTATTTATCATCTTTATAAGTAATAATGTATTTTTTTTCTTGTAATCTATTAGCCGCACATTCTGGATGAATAATATTACAACGCTTTTATTATTATAAAGTCTACTGAGTTCTAAAGGTACTATGTAAATAATCAACAGACACTCTTCATTCGTCACTATTTTCATTTTAACTTACCTGTTTGTAAACACTATATCCTGTAGCACCATTAAAACCAACCTTGCATCTAAACCTCAGTTTAGTTAATTCCTTAGCATTGTGATTAGCGCAGTAGTTTGTATATCACATAGCTTTTTAAGAGTGTGTTTTAGAAGATCTTTTAGCGGTTTTTGTACTGAATAGCCATCTGTTTGAATTGTTCTCGGGATAGCATTTACTTTTAAAGATTTTATACCATTATATGTGGCAGCCGTTTTATCAGCACCATTTCTTAGAAGCTGGTATGGTGATTTTGATATATCACCATTAATAACTAATGCTAAAGCTTTATCAGGCGAATATATCTAAGCAGGTTTAATTGGGATTTTATTTTGAGTTTCAGAAATTTTTGTGCCAGTTTTGTACTTAAACTTATTTCTTAGTTTCAATTTTGTTGCATGAAGTAGTTTAAGGCAAAATATTAAAAACATTGTTATAAAATATAAAAAACATTGTTAAACTTATTTTTTTTTTTTTTGTTCCGTTACAAACTTTTTTAAAAGAGCAACTTGGTTTTCCAACTTCATTGACTGATGATGTAACATTTAATGTATCGTAGGTGTGTTGAAAATCTTGAGCTAGCCAATTTTTATTACTTCTCACAAAATAAGTATTATCATTATTTGCAGCTCTCAACATTTTACATTGTAATTTTATAAAGTTTTTCACTCAGAATCCTCTAGGTTATTATCTGTAGAAACTAGAACAGTTAATTTTGATGAAAATAATGGTTTATCATTAAAAACTTGTTTATTTTGTCGTTTAAGTCCTTAAGTGTCATCAATTTTTATGTTATTATTATATTTTATATTATTGTTAGGTAAACAGTGCGATTTCCTTTAAATAAAATGACAAACAAAATAACATGTATTTTGGTTTACGAGAAGTATAAGTTGATTTCATGCAAATAACATAGGTTACAATTCATTATTTTAAAATGTTAAAGAAACCCAAAAGGGGAGGTTAGGGGCAATGTACATAGTTCAAACAGGTTGTATACGTATTAGATTTACAAGTATTCAATATAGTTCAAGTATTTATTATAGGTTCTCGTAGGTTCCTTAAATTATGTGACACTTTTTGTACAAAACAAAAGTATTAAATGTTAAAAATTTATTTCGTTATTTTAAAGCCAGATTATATATGTATTATAAAAGCTGATTTTTACTTTATGTTTTTTTTGTAAAGCTTTACTGTTAAATAGTTTAAAAATATAAACTTATCACGAAAGCTCATAAAATTTTAAAAGTTACTGTTTACTATAGCTATGCATAAAAAATAAAAATTTCACGCTTTTTTTTAAAAAAAACTTTTTCATTATACATGAAACCACAACCGGTTTTAGTGGTTTTAAAAAGATACTATTATACTCAAAACAATTTTCAAAATTTTTGATGAGAGAATTACAAATATGTTTTATAACATGGTTTTGAACATAATAAAAATTTATTTTTTAGGTTTTGTCCACCACCTGGCTCACTGTGGAATGGCAAGAATAAATATTGACAAACCTAAATCTTGACTGAAGAACTAACGAGATGTACGATGCACTCATAAAGTATGATTCAGGTCTTCAAATGCTAAATTTCAAGAACAAGGTTTTTTTTTCAAAATTAGCTCACATGTATGCAAAATTTTTAGCCTATATAAAAGATTGGAGTGTGCAATCTTGTGTATTTGTTTTTTAAAACAAATTTTCGAATAAAAGGTGCAACATATCACAATCGTTTGCAAACAAGAGATGCAAGTCCTGATATTATAGTGCAAAAAGTTGCCAAATGCAAGTTTTTTAAAAAGTTTGTAGTTTTTCATCTGGTTTTATTTAACATTTTATGCACTTTATTGTTATGATGAACCGCTATCAAGTTTTAATGGGTGGAACAGGTATGTTAAAAAATGTTGACTTTTCAATTTTTCAAAAGATGTTATGTTGTTTAATTCAATGACAATAATAACAATTTTCCATTAATATGTTCTAATCTCTGATCAAGTTTCTTTATTTTTATAATAGGCTTTCAATATCAATAATTATGGAATTACCATGCTTAAAGTTTGAAATCAAAAAGTCTTTATCTGCAGTGGATATCCTGAGGAAAAAGTTTGCGCTTGAAGATTCATTATTTTTATAATAAATTAAATGGTATAACAGGGTTTGATGAGAGTAAAATAATTTTAAATAATAAAGTAAATTTTTATTTGGTTGTATATTCTTGTTTACATTAATGTAAAAGGTTTTCCTAAATAACTTAAAATGCGATTAAACAAAACACTTTCAATGATTTTTAAGGTCCGCCGATCTAACTTAAAAGTGGGAATTCACATTCAGCTTCTGCTAATAATGTTTTGGATAAAATTATGTTATAACGTGTTTTAGGATTGTTTAAGAAAGCTGGAACATATGGAAAAAGGTCATGTTATTTATTTTGTTTCTTTTAATTTCTTTTTTAAATTTTACAATAATTATTCCTTATTATTATTTTTTACATTTTGACACATTTTTTGTATTAAGTATCAATGACGCCTTCATACGTTTTTAATATTATATAACACACTTTCTACCTGCTAGTGAAATGCATGAAGATTTCTATGGCATTTTTAGAAACATTAGTGTCACATACCACAAAATTCGATTTGGTCGATAAGTTGATCAATCATTTGAAGAGAGCTCTTAAAAGAATAGTATAAAAATTATTTTATTATTTTAACAGCCTAGATAAAAAACTTTTAGTTTTTTATCTAGGCTGTTACACCTAAACTTTCATTTGTAAAATGGTTTTCTTTTGTATATCGTAAGTTATTACCTTAATAACTTATACGAAAAAAAATGTTTTTAACAATAAAGTACTTTATTTAGACTTAAAAAAAACAATAAAAAACGTTCGATAGACGCTTTTAGAAAAACGTCCGGTCACCACTTCATATGGATGTTTAAAAAACCAATAAAAAACGTTTTTGTAAGACCCTTAAAATTGTTCAAAAAACGTTTTTATAAAAAGGTCCGGTCACCGTTTCATTTGGACGTTTAAAATACCACCAAAAACGTTCTTAGGGGACCATTAAAAAACGTTCGCAAAACTTTATGTGCCGACTGTGGAAGAGCAAGGAAAAGCCCGTGTTACAGTAAGAGGAAACTCGTAAATCGAGGATTGAAGTTTCACTATAAAATTTTCTCGCAGACAAGACGCAAACTCAATACATATTTTTTAATATATTTTGCCGTTAAAGGTTAATTACAAACTTGTTTTATCATTAAGCCAACCCCCCCCCCCCCCGCCCTAATACATATCGTAATATATACCGTTAGATATATTGCTTATAAAAACCGTGCATAAAACAGAAAATCAATAAATAAAATCATCTTTTAACACCGTTAAAACTTGCTAAAAATTTAATTAAATAGAGATAAAATAATAACTAAAAAAAAACAAAAAAATAAATAAATAATACGAAAAAAAAACAAAAGTGTTGTAAGATCGTTTTAACGTATGTTCCATAATTTAAATACTCGGATTGTTACTGAATATTTAGTGGCTGAATAATAGGTTTTTGATTGACTATAGTTATTATTTAAAAATATTGGGCTGTATATATATCATTATTTTTTTTAAACAAAAATTTAAATAATAACGGTGTCATTTTTTATCAAGATTAAACATAAATAAAAGAATACGATAAAGATTTAATTTAAAATTATTTAATATATTAAGTTTACTAAAAGAATTATGAATGGGAGAAACGATTTTCATTTGTATTAATCCTAATAGCCTGTTTTTGTTTGCAGAAAAGTTTACTTAGTTTTTTAACCTTGGTGCTGCACCAAGTAATGCACAGCGGGCCAGAATTTTTACTGGACAAAATTCATAACTTAAATAATATTAGAGCTATATTTACTAAAATTAACATGAGTACTAATATATAAAAAAAGATAAAAAATTATAGAACAATAATATCGTTTGACGATTGTCTTACTTCAAATTATAAAGGGCCCAAAAGGAATCCCATAAAAATCTTTTTTCCAAAAAAAAACATATCAATTATTAAAACTTTTTTGTTTGTATTTTGTTTTCTATTTGTTATATAGGAGTTGCGTTAAAAGAAAAAAACCATGCTTTTTTTAAATAATTATATGGAAAAGTAATTTTGGGGCAGTGGCTCACCTTGTGTCTATCCGGGATCGCTAAATATTTATGAAAAATTTCAAAATAAGTGTAGAATGAATGTAAAATATGCAAAATAGAAGTAATAATAGTTTTAAAAAATGCAACTAAATTCTTTAAAATTTTATCTTTGTTTTCTTTCCTATAAAAATTACCTTACGAAACATTTATTTTTAATTTCTATACATTTTTGAAAGAAATAAAAGAAAATTTATTATTTGATAAGTTTTGCCTCTTGGCTTCAGGGACCGCTTGGAATTTCCAAAAATATATAAAATAGGTTTAAAACGAGGGTAAAACGAGGGTAGTATTGCTAATAAAACGAGGGTAATATTGCTAATAAAAAAGATATGAAGCAATTTTTTAATAAAATATTTTAGTTTTTATTTTATGGCCAAAAACTTTAAAACATCATTAGTATTATTTCAAAAAAAAAAATCTGTTGTTAGCGAAATTAAATGTCAATATACATTTATTGGACTTGGCATAAGAATGGGTATTTTCTGACAATGGACTGTTGTTGCCGAAATAAAATTACGAAACTTATTATCTTATCTTTTTTATTAATTTAAAAAATATAAGTTTTAAAGTTATTGAAAATATTAGTTTTAAAAAAAATATTAGTTTTAAAATTATTGGAAATAAGATCAACATAGAAAGTTAGCAAACTTTTGAATTGGTTCAAAAAAACTCGAATAAGATAAAAATGAAGCACTAACTTCAATTTCAATTAATTAGATCATTTTTAAATTTAAACTATTTTTTCTATGAGATTTTATTTCATTCCCACATTTGAAATATTTTTTTATGTTATATTTACAACTTAAATCTGCTTTATAGCAAGTTATGACTCTTAAAAAATGACTCAAAGTTAATCGTTGACATCACTTTTTTCGTAACTTTCTTTTGACTCAAGCAGTCATTGTTCAATTAACATTCCATTATTATATTGATCATTGATTTTTCTAAAATAAATTTTCAGTTTAGCCCAATACATTTCTATTGGGTTGAGCTCACAATGAAATTAGGAATATGGATTATTTTAACACCCATCTTTACTTTTAATTGTGCTCTTGAACTAACTCATCTTATTCTTTTCATTAAAATTAAATGAGAGGATGCTTTTATTCTTAAGTCAGCAGGAAGAATGTCTGAGGTTTTCATGTGTCAGTCAATAATTTCCAATTCGTGTTGTTGCATTGTCGATGAGAATATCAATTTTAAAATTTACGGACTTCCTTATTATGCTATATCACAGTAGACTTAGAAGTACAGTGAACTGACTAAGAATTACTTCATTATTAAAATAAAATTTCAGGCGTAATGATGCTTGTTGCTGTTTATAGAAAAAATGCATTTTTTTTCTTATAAAAAAAACTTATTTTTTATTATCATGCAAAAATAAGTTTTTTTTATAAGTACAAGTCTATTTTATAAGTACAAGCTTTTTTCATAAGTTGCGGTTCCTCACATACAGCTTTTTTCCATTCACATTCATTTTAAGAAAAGGTTGTTAATTTTGGATGGTACACTACAACATCACTTAACATTCTACTGATTCCTCTTTCTTTATTAAACATTGGACTAAAGAAAGCATGGAACCCTTTAAATGATTAAGTATCACTCGAGGCACCGTACTTTTATCATGAACTATAATTATTTGCGCAGTTTGAACTTCAGGATTGTTCCATATGTATTCATAAGTTGCTGTTTTCAAAAACATGTGTTTATTTTGCCGAAAAATAAAAGATATGCGTTTCTATAAACTACAACATTTTCTTTTTCATGCCCATTAACAAACCGGACAAGCATTGTTTTTAGACCAAAAAAATCCCCAACTACATTGTAAGCTTTGAATTGCTTTATAGCTTCCTCTATATTGTGATATTTTGCTTTTTTTTGATTCAATTTTCACCGTCAGAAAATCTTTTGATTTTTACCCTTCAACCATTTTGAATAATATTAATGCTAAATTGACTATTTTTTTGAGAAACTTTATCCATGATAAAAGTGTAAATATGTTCTTTTAAATTTAAATTTTCTTCAAACAATGAGTTGCGATGGTGTTTATTTTGATTGTTAGAAAATGGAATCTCTTCTTCAATAATTAATTTACACCAGTGTTTCTGTGCAGTTGGATAAGTTAATGTTCTAAACTCGACACGATTCTACTTGTTTAGATTCGTTTGAACTTTGTAAGAGTAAGAGCCATAAAAATTGCAAGACTAAATCATTGTCCAACTTTTAATTCCCAATTTCTTTCTCTTAAAGCATTTGTAACCATATAGAGATGAAATTCACTCAACTCTTTATGTTGTGTTCTTCTTTCTTCAAACCAAAAACCTTTCTATTACTATTTTTAAGCATTTTTTTAGATATCGACCTTATCTTCTGAACTCTAATATAAGTAAGGCACTTTATTTTCATTTTATTAAGATGTTAAATACGCCTATTTAGAGAAGTTACTTAAAATAAAATTTAAAAATGGTTTTTTTTAAATGCTGACTATACTACAAATAGCAATCAAAAAAATATATTCAAATAATTTTAAATTTGCATTATAATAAGTGTTTACTTAAAGTTTTTTGTTTTTTTACCTTTTCTGTTTAACATGATATAAATATTATTTTTACAATGCAAGTTTAAATACATATAAAATAGAAGAGAATACATAAATAAAAACTGAAAGTTACATAACAGTTAAATATAAAGTTAAAGCAGAGAGGGGCTCAAAGAAGACACGAAAGACATTGCATTATCATAATCTTTTCATAGAGCTCTTTTATAAAGGTATAAAGGCTATATCGTAATGGTATAAAGTTACCATTAAATATGTCAAAACAATTAAATAAAAAATAAACAAACAGAAAACAAAAACTATAATCAAACGAAAAAAATCTAACCGTTCATATAGTCAAAAAAATACTGAAAATGTATGTTTTTTTATAATCACATTTTG